>NC_139656.1:6857109-7077109 GCF_951799395.1 Argentina silus | reverse complement strand
TCCAGTAATCCGCACTAGGCTCTGTTACAGTAGACAGACAGCCGTTCAGAATCCTGATCAGAATGACCAAGGCGGCACCATTGATGTGACGTCTGCCTGACAATCGCTGATTTAAATGCAAGGTTGTAATAATCTGTAGGCCCTGCGTCCCTCAAAGACTGGATTTTTCCCTGCCATTAAGGTGTGAACTGTCCCGATTGGTTGCTTTTCCTCTATTGCAAACAGCGAAAGTACACTACGTGTACTTGTATTAAGTTATGCAAGTTAGTTCATCTTTTGTGAACGAAAGGCCACTTTATCTGGGTTTTTGTGTTGGACTAATTCATGTTCAATGAGCCTTGGGGAATCTATTTTTTGTTGCTCACTTTAAATCTGTACACTGAAATAAGAGAATGGTCTGTGCATACACCACAGGAGGCTTGTCCTCCAACTTCCCAGAGAACTGTCATAACACTTTGCCACTGTGTTAGATGGAGGAGAAGGGCAGCATTGTTACACACCTAAACATAATTATCTGACTGAACCTCCTATATGAAATCTCTTTCTGCTATAGAACTTTAGGGTAGAAACGGATTGAGACAGGCCTAAGGCTTCTGAGAAAATAGACTCTCCCACAAGCACCTTACTGTAGAAGGGCATCTTCTTACACACACACACACACACACACCCACACACACACACACACACACTCACACACACACAATCTCTATGGTCCCTTTGCACTCACTAACCTTAGAAAGTGGCAGAACGAGGAAGGCTCCACCCCCACTGGACTCTACGATGACTGCAATGAACTTAGGGTTGACAGCACAGAATGAGCTGTCCCACGTCACCTTGGAAACACGTATGTCATCGTAGCCCTGCTCCGCCTTCACCGCCTGTCCGAAGACATGTCGGAACTTACTCTGGCGCACAATGCTGCGACTCATCGCTATGGAGATAAAGGAGAGGGGGAGAGAGAGAAGAAAATTGGGGAGGACAGGTGGGGGGACAGAGAGAAGAAAGTAGCAAAGATGGGGGAAAGAAGTGGTGGAGAAGATAGAAGGATCAAAGAAAAGGGACATCAAGGGAAGAGAAAGACCAACAGACAAGGGAACATAGAAAGGGAAAGAGATAAGGGGGAAGAGGGTTATATTATTATTCAACAAATCAACAGATACTTTTGAACAAAGGAGAGAGGTTGCTATCCACATAAAATCATACATAGAATAATACTTTCAGCATGGACCACATGTTTGATCGAGCCGAAGTGAAAGGTGAAACACAATTTGGTGAAACCAGGTGAAACACAACTCGATTCATTTGTTTTCCGAGTGGAATGTTTGGAAGAGTCTCTCTCTCTTCTTCAAGTGTTTTTTGTGTCAAGTTAAGACAAGAGGCCCCTGACCCAAGCTCATTGAAACTCATATAAAGGTAAAGGGATAAAGTGCCTGGTTCATTGAAGGGTTTAACAGGATATGTTCTAGCTCTTATCACTCGACATGAAGGTGTCAAAGGAATGACTGAAGAGCTGAAGGGTCCCCTGGAATGAGGCCTCTTTGTTTTGTTTCCACTAGATGAACTAGTCATGTTCATGTGTGCTTGTTGTGTCTCCTCCATGAGAGATTCCACCCTAATAGAACCTCACAGGATAAATAACGACTTCCAGTATCCAGTATCCTTTTAACACAGCACAACGTTTCTCCCCAGCATCTGTCAATGACAACCTAATCTTGCTCCCAGACACTTCCGCCCAATATGCTTGGAAGGTCTTGGTTTACCCGATCTTTGTATTGGGTAAACAAAGACCAAGTTTGACGCATTGGTCCATCAGACCTTCCAAGCAACTTCAGAAGCATAGGCTTTAGCTTATGCTTGCACACCATAAGTTTCTGATTCGGAGCCACACCTCGCAGTTGTGCGATTCGCTCAAATAATGACAAATACTTTACTTAGTGAATTCACTTCCACCAAGGCCAGGTTTGACTTGTTGTTATTCCAGGCTTATACAGTGCCTTCGGAAAGTATTCAGACCCCTTCACTTTTTCCACATTTTGTTGTGTTATAGACTCAATTTAAAATGGATTATATGAAAAGAATTTGCCATCAATCCACACACAATGACAAAGCGAAAACAAGTTTTTAGAAATTTCAGTAAATTTATTAAAATTGAAATACAGAAATACCTCATGTACATAAGTATTCAGACACTTTGCTATGACACTCTTAAAATTAGCTCAACAAATCACTCAATAAGTTGAAAAATGAAGGGGTCTGAATACTTTCTGAAGGCACTAATCCAAAACCTTGCTTGGGCGGAGCTCCAAAAAAACTGAATTCAGTTTTTGCTGCAGGTTTTCTTCCATTTTCATCAATGTTGCAAGCTAGCATAGGCAACAACTCTCTGAAAACAGTCCTACCCAGTCGGAAAAGATGATGTACATAACAACAAGTACCGTTCTACGGGCATGTAGGGGGAGGGTTCTTGGAATGCAACATCCAATGAAATTGTGAACACATTCTCCCATCACATTGTGAGCATTCTCCCAGTGAGAACAACGTGATTTTTGAGTATGAGACTAATGGCAACCTGATGCGCAGCATAAGTTTATTTTCTTAGAAATGTGTGTATTTCCAGGCAAACATACAAAAGAGCATTTTAATCAGCAAGAACACGCAATGGTGATACATTGTTGTGTTGTTTCATAGTTGTGTGCTGTCTTTGTCTCCCTGTTTTAACATTGTTGTGTTGTTTCATACTGGTATTTCTACATTGTAACTCTGTAACACTGTTATGTAGCTGTTTCTCCTTCCCGTAACTATAGTAACTTGGTAGCATTGTTATGTGGGCTGTTTCTGATGTAGGCATACTGCAACTGTAGTAACTTTGTTGCGTTGTTATGGGGGCTGTTTCTGATGTTTCCTACTGTTGTCATGTTGTTGTCCCTGGCGGCAGGCCAGAATAGTGTAAGCCGTGAAAACACAGGAGACACATTCTAGAACCCTGATGACCATCAGCATAGATATTAATAGTTGATTGTCCCACACACAGTTTCCAGCAGCCAATACCACTGACAACAACAGAGGATGGGGAGAAGGGAGTGGAACCAAGGAGAAACCACAGGGTACAGGTTACAGACAATAAGCACAACATAGTAATCTATAGCTATAATAATCTATATCTATGTAAGTAATATGTATAGCAAATATTGTCCTATATACCATACAAAGGGTGTACAAAATGCATGTAAGGAAACAAGGCTGGCACTAAAACCCCAAATCCCAAATTACTCCAGTCCCTAAAGACAACTCTGGTATGACAGTTCTGTTTCACTGCAGGATTAGGATCTTCGGGGGACAAAGGCAGTATTTGGTTCTTTCAATCCAAATGTGTGTATGAATCATTTGATTATGTTGACAGAAGCATCTTAATTGACAGTCTTCATTAACCAACTTGTCATCCAGGGTAACAATGTATATTAATAAGAACTGAATGATCATGATTTTAAATCAGTCTGAGTTGAGAACAGTGTTTTCGTACCCTTAGTTGAGAGAGCTTTATGATTGTGGCACAGCAGAAATGCATTGCATGACTCAACAACTGATAAGGGGAGTAAATAGATAGGTGCTGCTACTTCCTTGGAAGGTCTGTGTTATCGAGGGATTCCAGTAACCAAGTACTGAGGATTTTATCGACTGCAGCGTGGGAAATTGTAATCATAAAAATAGGCCTATAGAAATATACAGAATGTTTTGATTTATACAATGACCTATTACGAAAGGGATATTCTAAATCTAAACCATTCTGATACAATGAGGATACTTTATACAGTACTTATCATGCAAACCATTTTAAACTCTTAATAGTTACCCGACTCTCTCAAGCCAGATGCACTCCATACACACACTTACGAACATATAATGTCGTATAATATGAATAGATCGCTTTTAAGTTTCTATTGCACCACTGAAATCATACTGTAGGTTAGTAAATGTAGGCCTAGTTGCAATTGGCTGTAATGTTCCTTGCTGTAGCTGACTAGATGGCCCTCTTTCGCGCATGGCATGGCTCTTGAGACTGAGCGAAAGAATGACACGGTCACTTTCCTAATATAGACATGCCAAAGCTTCTCTGTCCCACCCTGTCCCACCCCGTCCCACCCCCACCACTACCCCTACCCTCAGAAGAGCATATCTAACGATCCCAAATAGTAGGCTGCAATGAAAGAGCGCTTCACTCGGATCTGTCAATAACAGGAATGTATACAATCCCCGTAACCAAACACACGCATAAACACACCAACAAACATACCTAGGCATCTGCCACAGTAATAATTTTGGGAAGTGGCGGGGGCGGGGGGGGGGGGGGGGGGGGGGGGGGGCATCTCCCCCCACAGCCACCCGACCTCCACTGCACAACGTGCTCAATTTAGTACGGTAGGCTACAGCACTCACAACTAAATGCTCTGGAAAAGTGCGCAGTCACAACGTTACAGTGTTACTTTCCGACTCCCAAAGAAACGCACTTACTGGCAATGCAGTAAAGCTGTCGCATCTTTACACTGCATCAACGCTGGTCATGAGTATTAAAACACCGCTTTATAGGTCAATTTATAGAGACAATTCAATCACTCACCTCTGATTTTGGGGATATCAGCCGGTCGTTCGCCCTCTGAATTCTCCTCTCCCCCTTCCCTGGGTAGTTTTCCGTTCCCTGTGACGCTCTCCGCTTATTCAGGTATTTTTGCTTGTTCTCCGTGATCCACTTTTATAAATTCGATGCGGACTTTCCGGACGGGCGCGAGGTGCAACTACGTGACACTCCACAGCGGTTAGAGAGGGGAGAGAGAGAGAGGAGGGAGGACGGTATAGGGATAGTGAGAGAGGGAGGGGGTGTGTGGATAAGCAGGGAGGGGGTCAAAGCAGTCCGGTCTATTTTCGAACGGGCTCTGTCGGTGTCGGGCTATCTCTCGCGCAACAGTGACAGGGCTATAGATTGCGCTGGGACCGCGCACCAGGGTCAGTGGTCACGGGCTAGAGTTGTGCCACAGAAGCGTGTGAGAGGGATATAGGGTGAGTATAGCCGTTCACACTAGGCCTATAACTTAGTTTACACTCGTTCATGAACAACAGACATTGGACAGAAAACTGCTCTGGCCATACAGTTAAACATGACGTCCCCATTGTCCAGCATATGTAGGCCTAGGCGAAAGTAATTGCAATAGGCCCGAAACATTCATTTGTTGTTGTTGCACATGCGGTCACAGTTTTCCTGCCATTTCAGACACTATGCGGGTTGGGGTGAAATTATGTAAGCTTCACAGATAGCGGGGAGTGGGGACAACTGTCACTCCGTTCTCATATCCCCATGACCAACAGCTGTGGTTCTCTCGTGGTTCAAGCGCTGACCATCTATGCAGGCTTTCAGTTGTGTCGGTAGAGGGCGATAGAGTGGGCCTACTGGGCTTCGGCTAAGAATACAGTGAAAGTTTCAGTGGGCTAACAGTGGAAGTTGGACACGTGTATGTTTCCATCCATCCATTCACACATTGCCTAATTCGATAACGTGTTATCTAGCATCTCCACTTAGTATCCATTAGTATCTCATAATCAAATCAAGTAAAAGGTGTGATTAGACCTCTTCACCCCCACTACCCCCCTGTACAAGCTTCTCTCCTGTTAAAAAAATTAAAATAAAATAATAATAATCTTCTTCTAGCATTATGACTGCCAATGGCCCCTGGTCTGAGCATTGATTACTTTATCTTATGATGACTGATGGATAGATGATTCACTTACTTAAACAAATGTATTTGTTGTAAGTCGCTTTGGATAAAGGCGTCTGCTAAATGCCATAAATGTAATGTAAATGTAAACATTGCTCTGTTCCCTCTGTCTCCGTCTCAGGATGTGGTGATGTCTGTGTGGCAGAGTGAGTTTGGAGAACCAGGCACACCAGATGAGTAACATAACCTTGCTTGAGATGGAAATATTTGCTTTAGCTCCCCAAGCTAATGCCCTGGCCTTAGCTCAGCAGTATTTTATTTGTATAGTACTTCTGGTCAAACACTGACAGGTCAAGTAAAAACATAACATACAGGGTCATCTGTCAGTAATGCACAAGATAAACAGGACAGTACATGGACATGTCTTAAGTCAGGTCTTAAAAATGTCCAGACTGTCAGGAGCTCTGACTGAGGGGGACAGAGCATTCCAGAGGTATAGTCAATATGTGACAAAAAAATATTTTGTTTAATGTGAAGATGTGCCTCAAAGACACGTAACAGAGTAAAAGGAGATATTTTAAACATTGCGCGATATTCATAGAAAAACCTTAACATGGTGTGATGTACTTTAAATGCATGTGGCAGATCCCTAATCTATTTGACTTCTACTGGCGATTCTGCTTTGAGTTGTAGTTAGTGATTACCCCACTGCTGGTGCAAAATAAACTTATTTAAGAACACATTCTACCATAGTCTTTAAAAGCAAAACCTCTCATTGCCAAACTCTGTACATCCTACAAAAAGGGGTCATAAACAGGCTCCTAAAACAATCAAAAAAGCACAAGAGTCAAGGCTACTAGCCTACCACATCAAGATCATGTTGATATTTATCAGTAGCCTAAAATTTGGAGCCGTTGTTCAAGAGGCTTTGTGATAATTACAGTAGGCTATTCATTTGAAATAGTTGCCAAATTAATAATTCAAAGTAATTAATTATCAACCGTATTTTGACCCCTATATACGATACACACCGCAACAACATTACATTTAGATTTATGGCATTTAGCAGACGCCTTTAGGCCATAGGCAGTCACAATGCTAGAAGAAGGATTTTTTTATTATTATTATTTTATTAACAGGAGAGAAACTTGTACAGGGGGTAGTGGGGGTGAAGAGGTCTTTAGGACGGGCCATTAAGATAGTAGTCTGAAAAGATGGGTCTTCAATCTACGTCGGAACAACGTGTTTTACTGATTTGCTATGGTGATCATCAGTATCTTAATGTACCAAACACTCTGTTTGAATTGTTTGCTGTATCTAACCCAAAAAAGTACCACACTTACATTTCCATTTTAGAGTGGTTGTCCTTTGAAAATTACCAACCAGGCCTTCATTCCATCATAGCAATCTACTAATCCAGATTTAGTGGATGAGTTGAGACCCCCCCCCCCCCCCCAAGCAATAGTTGTAGCACTGTCGTTGAGTACCTAGTGGAAAACCATTACATTGATTCTCATAGCTTTAAATAATGAGGATGCACACTAAATCATTGTAAGACCAATGTGATAATAACATGCTATTTAATAACTTTCCTTCACAATAACAAGAAATAACAACTAAAAACATGAACAAGAAACATCAATAACCTTTGAAAAGCAAACTCCCTGCAATGTTTCATTTAAATTAACAATAATAAAATAACATTTAAGGTGTTACATGTTGTTTTGCTGCCCTCTTTGGCGATACAGAGCATTTGAAATTGTACATTATGCTACGTTTTCAAATACTGGCAAATGTGTGTATACCCATGTTAACAAATTAAACAAATGTTAAAATGTGTATGTAAAAGCCAGTGCTTGACCACAACACCAGGTTTAAGAAAGCTCTTTGTCTGGATCCAAACAATGCTCTCCACTGAATGTTTTTTATCATGCAATCTCATTCCTTGATTGCTATCCATTTATCATGGCCATTTAGCACTATTTTAAAGCTCAAATCTACATCCTGGACCTTTAAACATTAACCAGCAAATACAAATAAATGTAAATAAAAATAAATTAAACAGCAACCCATTCACTCAGCCACACAGATTATTTTCAGGCTCCCAGATGTCCTCCCATCTGCAGCCGCTAAAGGAGGAAATTGAAGACAGATAGGAAAATTATACTATTTTTTGGTAGGTTGGAACAATGCTTGAACAATGTTAAGATAAACACTGTTTATGATTGTGAGCTCATTGGTGTTGTTGACATGCATAAGGGAGCAGACCTACCATGTACGGCAGGGACGCCAACAACGCACAAGAAAGCGTCTCTCTCCCTGCAGACACCAAAAACGGTCAAACTTGATGTCACTAACATCTAATGAGGAATATTATGAGTATGTCCAAGTATCTCAGAAGTAAATACCTTTATGGAACTGTCTGCAAATGCTGGGGCAAAGATTAAAGCTGAGGCACAGACTTACACTCAAGCCAAATGCTAGTTTAGTCACCAGCCTCCAAAGACCAAACACATTGTCCCCCTTATCAATTGCACACTGTATGGTGTCATTGAGGCAAAGAACTGTCATGAATTTTATGACCAATCATTCACTCACTTCTGATGAATTTCAATGCAGCAATATCAAGAATGTATGTATCTATTTTCAAGAATGGTGCGTTGAATATACCTCATAGGATATAATTGCTATGCACCTTGGACTCCTTTCATGAAAAATCCAAGTTTTATAATACATGACAAGTTGTCACTGGATTTGATTTTCAAGTCATATTCTCAGTTCAAGTCTGAGCTTTGTCTTTAACTTCCCATGGTTTCAACACCTCTCCCCAGGGTCCTTGTTCAGTCAAATGTCAATCACCCAAATAGGGTATCAAACGACCTTCATTCACCTTTTTTACTTTGCTGTATTTTTACATAAGTAAGGTGACCTTGAGTGCCTTGAAAGGCACATAACAAATACAATTTATTTTACATTATTATTAGATTGTTTGAACAAAGAAGCAGAGCCCCAAATTTAAGCCAAGCCTCCTCTCGGTGCTGACCAATTCATACTAACCTTTACAATTCTCTCCTTCATAGTCTTGGAGTAAAGAAAGTTCCCACAGCTGGACCTTTGTTCACACTCAGCACAAACATCTATGAGATGAAACAATTATGAAGATACAACCTCCAAGAAAACAGAATAATATGAATATGTAATATGTTATATGTTACCAATTTTCTGCTTTTTGGCAGCAGCCTTTGAGCAACTCTTAAATGTCTTTCTTTCAGGCAGCGCAGCCTCCTCTCCCTCCTTCTCTGCTGGCTGCCCAGCAGCAGACCTCATGAAATGAACTTAAAACAGAAGAAACTTGAAATACAACACATGTTATTACTGACTAAACATGAAATAAGTAATCAGAGCCTGACCACCAGCCTTAACAAATATACAAAAAAGCCTTTTTAGAAAACCATGTGTTGCAATCATGACCTTTTAAGCTTAATTGACTAATGTTGTACTTGTGTACACCTATTTAATGTACAAATTCTGTCTGAGAATTTCTCAATGATTGTGAGAGCAACATGGTATGAAATACTAGTTGCTATCTGCATGTCAAGATCATGTAATCTCCCAGAGTATTAACCTTGTAATTAGATACTATTGTGCATCTGGGATATAATGCAAGGTAGCATCATCAGTGGAGGTTGCAAGCCCACATCTGGGTAACACTTAATAACATACTTACGTGTCATAACTGACTCAAAGGCCTGCTTGATCTTCTGAAGTGTCCCATCATCCACTTCCTCAGGGCCTGCTGTCATAAGGTCCGCCATAATGGACCCTCCCACATTTCTCGCAAGGAGCAGCATTGGATAGAGCCCCAACGCTGACAGTCTATCAAGCTGAAATGAAAGCATGCAACTATCAGTGCCCCCTACATTAACATGTGTACTGTCAAGCTGAATTGGAACCTTTGCTCTGATGAATAAGAGGCAAATCTGAGGACATTTTCATTCGTAATAATTAAAGAACAAATTGGGAATCTGACATCTTATCATGTTTCAAGACCTATTTGGAAGTACTACAGAGCTAAAAGCAAGATGAGAGCCGTATTAACATCTCTTTTTGGTGATCAAAGCTAAATAACGAACCAAAAAAGCCTCTAACTGTCCATCCCTACAATGTGGAATGGATAGAGAAAGAGCACTAACATGGGAATTGGAACGCAAAAGCTATGTCCATCGTGCAATGATGTCACTCTCTAGAGACATAAAGCCCATGTCACAACGGAATGGAAAGCTAGATTTTCACTTTTTCAAAGAGGTGTTGGGTTTGTGGCAGGAGAACTTGAACAGCCAGTCAATCCTGTACAATCTCTGCTGAGATGGGAGCCTCCATCCTTTCTCTAGATGGGATAGAACAGATGGAAATTACTGTAAGTGGGTGTAGCAAAGACTTACATGTCTGTGCATACTGTCAATGACAGCCGCTTTATTGCGGTTGTCATTTACAGACTTTGCCCATTCCACCTTCTTCTCCTGGAAGGCAAGTCGTGCCTTTTTTGTCCTTTCTTTGTAAGGCTGGACAGCCTTACAGTGGGGACACGCTTTGTAGGCACAGTTAATGCGTGAGCTGCACCGGGGGCAGGTCTTTAAGGTGCTTCCACGGCCAGGCATGACTAAAGCCTCCTCTCTCTTCTCTCTCTTGAACGGTTCAACCTCCTCTCCTTCCACTCTCTCAGGAGGCGCATCCTCCTCTCGCTCCTCTCTCTCAGACAGCTCAGCCTCCTCTCTCTCCAGCGGTGCAGCCTCCTCTCTCTCAGACAGCTCAGCCTCCTCTCTCTCCAGCGGTGCAGCCTCCTCTCCTTCCTCTCTCTCAAGCGGTGCAGCCTCCTCTCTCTCCAGCAGTGCAGCCTCCTCTCCTTCCTCTCTCTCAAGCGGTGCAGCCTCCTCTCTCTCAGACAGCTCAGCCTCCTCTCTCTCAAGCGGTGCAGCCTCCTCTCTCTCCAGCGGTGCAGCCTCCTCTCTCTCAAGCGGTGCAGCCTCCTCTCTCTCAAGCGGTGCAGCCTCCTCTCCCTCCTCTCTCAAGAGAGGTGCAGCCTCCTCTGCCTCCTGCTCTGTTGGCTGCCCAGCAGCAGATCTCATGAAATGAACTAAACACAGACGAAACATGAAATACAACACATGTTATTATTGACAACAAATGAAAAACATGATCATTCCAACCGCAGTCTTTTTGTAGCGTCATATCGCTGAGCCAGCCTTTAAGGTCAACGGCATTACAATGACATTAGCATACTTACGTGTCATAACTGACACAAAGACCTGCTTTATCTTCTTAAGTGTCCCATCATCCACTTCCTCAGGGCCCACTGTCATAAGGTCCGCCATAAAGGACCCTCCCACCTTTCTCCCAAGGAGCAGCATTGGATAGAGCCCCAACGCAGACAGTCTATCAAGCTGAAATGAAAGCATGCAACTATCACCAGTGATGTAGTGGAGGGTAAATGCATGTAAACGCCACTTACGCACCTTTTTGGAGGGTGAATAGTGTTTACCCACCATTTACGGAAATGTGCAGATTTTAAGGTTAGCGTTTACATTTGCAATTTCTCTGGTGTTCAGTGTTTACCCACCTTTCTTTCGCCAAGTACATCTACCAGAATTCCCTCCAATAATTTGTACTGTGAAGATAAATTGGAACCTTTGTTCCGCACTCTGGGAAATATTGTAAGCTAATGATGATGGATGAGAAGCAAAAGTGAAGAATGACACCTTTTATCTGAGGTTATTTTTATGCAAATCTGTTTTACCATTAAAAAATAACCATAACCATGAATCCAAACCCCTTTGCTATTCTCCTAGACAAGCAACCTGGGCATAATCCTGGGTAGAGAAAATAGGAGCTGGCATATCCATTGGCATTCAGTGAGGTATTCATTGTGCCTAGACTACTTTATTCCACCAACACATGTATCATTAAACTCCCTGCACCCTAATTATCCTTCCTTTTCCTTAAAGTGTACAA
Source organism: Argentina silus (assembly GCF_951799395.1). Classification (NCBI taxonomy): domain Eukaryota; kingdom Metazoa; phylum Chordata; class Actinopteri; order Argentiniformes; family Argentinidae; genus Argentina; species Argentina silus. Next base: position 7,065,395 of record NC_139656.1, on the reverse strand, counting down.
TTGCTTATTATCAATTATCATTCATGGATTTACAGTCTCTTGCACCAATTACAAGCAATTAGATCCATGCAGGGTAGTGGAGCAGTGTACACTTGGTGGAAAATGAAGGGGAATTGGGACACAGAATCTATGTTAATTGAGCAATGAGCAATGTCACCCCTTATGAGATGGTATGAAAGCAAGCTTTTACTCTGCCAAAGAGGTATTGGTTTTGTGGCAGACAGGAGAACTTGAACAGTGTCACACCTGTACAATCTTTGCTGAAATGGGAGATAGAACAAATGAATATTTCTGTAAGTGGGTGTAGCAAAGACTTACATGTCTGTACATACTGTCAATGACAGACGCTTTATTGTGGTTGTTATTTATAGTCTTTGCCCATTCGTCCTTCTTCTCCTGGAAGGCAAGTCGCGCCTTCTTTGTCCTCTCTTTGTAAGGCTGGACAGCCTTGCAGTGGGGACACGTTTTGTAGGCACAGTTAATGCGTGCGCTGCACCCTGGGCATGTTTTCAAGGTGCTTCCATGGCAACGACTAAACAGACATAAGGTTGAATGTTGAATTAATGTTATATGTTCACTGGACTGGCTATACCTTACTTGTAAGGATGGGTCTGACTCATTTTGGAAAATCTGTTAGTTGACATTAATCAATCCCAAGCCTGGGCACGTAATTTCAACAACAATGTTGCTAATTTTTTAAGCGTGACTACGTGATTGGTCAGTCAGGAATAATTTGATATAGTAAGTGAACTAAAGAGCAGGGTCTGCTGCTATTGGATCGAATGACGACTGCCCACAATCTCACAGACTAGTGGCTTTTTCGATTAACAATACTTCATACTCTCATTTGGACAGTTTAGAACATCAAACTTAATGGATTTCCAATTAACACGACAATACTACAAAATTATTTCACAATCATGGGAAATATCTGATTGCATGAAATCAATAAAATCAACTAACGTTAAAATGCAGAAATATGTCAGATATACAAATATTTTCTTTGTGTACAGAATTAAACTTTATATATATATATAGAACAAAAAAAGATACTTACCGATGACTTCGCTGATTAATGATAATGTTCTGCCGTGATGACACTGAATGGCTGCGGGCTTTACAGAAAGGTCACATTTAATTATACACAATTAAATCTAAGAATAATTTGCTTTATAGTATATACAATCCACGTCTTCCTTCTTTTTATCTATTTTACTTATTGTACTTTATTGTCTTAGAGGAATACAACATTCATCAGATGGCAGTTTTTGCGTTTTTTGATATGACAACGCGTTTTTCATGACATCAATTGTATCTATGCGTCGACTAATTGTTGCAGTCCTACACTGACAGTACACTTGCATTACATGAAGATGGGGTCTTGTTTTCAAAACTGTAGCATTTAAGCACGCACACATATTTTCCAACTCAGTTACAGTGAGTTGTGTAGTCATACTCATATGAATAATTAACAACATCAATTAATGAACTTCAACATTCTCATGTTCATTTTCAACATTCTCATGTTCATTTTCAACATTCTCATGTTCATTTTCAACATTCTCATGTTCTTTATTTTGGTGGTAGCGAACAGCTGGTCTGTAGTCATGGAGATAGCAGGTCTCGCTACGGGTGTTCAAAAGCGCCGCCCAGTGGTCTGAGTGTAATAGATCAGGCTTTATTTTTTTTTTTTTACTATAACGTTGAATTTAGCCAGTGGCATAGATTTACAAAGTAACGGAAAAAGGAATGAGGATCAAAATGCGTCTAAGAAAACATCCTCTCGAAAAAATATTAAAGGTGTTTAGAAAAACATCAAACCTCATTAATGTTCGAGTATAGACCCCAGTCAACTAATATCAACACTTATATTTCATTTTGAGGAAATGGGTTTGGTTTCGGTAAGTTTAAGAATCATTGCCCAGTCTCCAGGTCATTCTCATTCAAAAACTGTGTAAGATATTTTCAAATGTATCTGCCTCATGAGGAGCGAGGATACTGAAATTTAACAAAAGTAAGAAGTATAGGTAGACCTACCAAATACTTGTAATGTTTTTACTGATATTGATATAGTTTTATGAATTAAGAAAAGATCGGTAACAAAACGAATTGGTAACAGAATGACTGAAATTGAAATTGGCTTCATTTACTTGTAATTGTACAGGTGGTAAATCAAATCAAAGTTTATTTATCATGTACATAGAATACAGTCGTAGACGATGCAATGAAATGCTTTGGGCAAGCTATCTCCTCAACAATGCAGCAAACAACAATCAACAATGTAATACAATATAATAATAATAAAAAGTGTATAGCAACAGAACACAACAGCAATAGTAGTGGTATAGGAGTGCAAATGAGCAATGTCATTGGAGAATGTTACTGAACAGGGGGGGGGGGGGTGCGGTCCTTGATCATCTTCCCGGAGTAGATATCCTGTACGGCTGGTTTTCACCACCCTCTGCAGAGCCTTACGGTCGAAGGCGGTGCAGCTGCCGTACCAGGCGGTGATACAACAGGACAGGACACTCTCTACGGTGCACCTGTAGAGGTTTGTGAGAATCTGGGGGGCCATGCCAAATTGTTGTGGTGTGGTGTGGTGTGGTGTGACCATGTTAAGTCCTCAGTGATGTGGACCGAAGCTGCTTAAGCTGCTGACCCCCCCCCCCCTCCCCCTGCTTCCTCCTGAAGTCCACGATTAGCTCCTTAGTTTTGCTGATGTTGAGGGAGAGATTACACAAGGAGGTGTTAAGACCCAGGTCCCTGAGCTTGATGATGAGCTTGGAGGGGACTATGGTGTTGAATGCTGAACTGTAGTCAATGAACAGCATTCTCACATGAGTATCTCTCTTGTCCAGGTGGGATAGGGCAGTGTGCAGGGTGAGGGCAATGGTGTCATCAGTGGATCTGTTGGGGTGGTGTGTAAATTGGAGTGGGTCCAGTGTGGCAGGTAGTGTGGAGTTGATGTGGGTCTTAACCAGTCTCTCATAGCACTTCATGATGACAGACGTGAGTGTGATAGTCATTAAGGCATTTTACCTTGATCTTTTTGGGCACTGGAATGATTTTGGTCTCCTTAAAACAGGTGGGGATTACGGACTGAGGACTGCTCTGAGGACGCGTCCAGTTACTTGCAATACATACAGTATTTGTATCACCTTTCATCACCTTTCTGAATGATAACACTTACCAGGTTGAGGAGGATCCCACATTTCCTCTTCTTCCTCTTTCAAGACTCCAGAATGATCTAAAAGAGCATAAAAAGATCAGCTACCCAATGAAAGAAAAGGAAATATCATTGAGGCCACCAGAACATGTTATGTGTACGGTTATATAAATGTTGACTGGGATGCTTGGGACGACCAGACTCAAATTCCACCCCATTGAAGTTGATATTTTAAAAGTTAAGGGTTAGGTTTAGGCAAGGGTTAATGTAAGGTCGTCCCAAGGATCCCACTTAGCACCTACCTCATACTCACCCAAACAAGAATTTCTATAAATCGAAACCTCATCCTCCTCTTTTTTGACTTTGATACACAGCTTGAGTGCAGTATGAGTGCCGTCCATCTTTCTCTGACGCCTGTGTTTGGATCCCTCAGCTTAGTCAGGACCACAGGACTCTGTTAGTGAAGGATCAGTGTGTTAGGGGAGAGAATGACATGTATAGTTATAGCGTAACATATCAATATACCCTAATATAATCAACTAGCCCCATCTGTGACTAGTTGATAATGTTAATATTTACATTTGGATGTTGTGTATAATAATCCTAGTCAAGTATTGGTAGGCAGAAAAGCCTGCTGGGAGCTTTGAAGCTAGCACCACCTCAACATCCAAATGTAAATATTGATATTATTCTAGTCACAGATGGGGCTACCATTCTGCATTGTTGATTTGCAAAATGAAAAATTACGGATTGAACCTTAAAAAGACATTTATTTCACCACTCGAGCCATCACATGAACCGTAATGAAATGTTAAGCTTGGTTTAAAGTCTTTGGCTGAGGTTTCTATTGCCTACTTGAGGAAAACCGGTTAGGCCTATTTATTTTCACACCTCAAAAATATAGAAACGTGAAGATGTTCACGCTATAGAATGGCAGCCTTGTACTATCGTTTTTGAGACACGTTTCGCTAGGTGACTGTGATGCCAGCCCTAATGTAATAGCAGCAAGCCATAGGTAATGGGCTCCGAAAACAAACACACAAACCACAACCAAGAGTACTTACCACATCCAGTTGATTAATTTTTTTTTCTTTACAATATGTTTCCGTTAAGAGTCATATAGAAAGAAAAAGCTCCGTTTTGCCTTCTTCTTCTTCTGTTCTTCTTGGCTAGTTGCTTTTAGGTGTGTATTGCTGCCTCTCACAGGTTATAATGCGAAGTGCACATTTACACCATTTTCAAACCTTCCAATCCGTACACCTGCACGTGTAGGTCAGTGGTGGAGAATTCTTTTTTAGCAATCTCATATTGTCTGTCACTAGGTCCATTGAGCAAATAGATAGATACACACATATACATAGATCAGTCTATTTCTATGGATACACCAAGTTCAGCCCAAGCTCTAACAAAACAAGACCCTCTTACCTCTACCGCCAAGACTGCAGCAAGGCTTGCTAGTCTCCAAAGCCCTTAAATCGCGGGGCTCATTTTTCAAAAATGAATGTATTAAAACATGCCTGGAATTAAATTGTTTGTCAAGATACCCTGTATATACCCTGAAAATATAATTTTCTGTCTGATCCCTTCATTATTTGTTTAGGTAAATATTAAAAGGGTAGCCTACCACTGTCAACCTCATATTCATTATCTCCAGCACCTCATCAGTGTCTACATGTATGTGAAAAAGGCGATTTTTGTACGTTCTGTAGTCAAAAGGTTGGGCGACTAGTATCTGTTAATTCTAGGATAAACAGATAGTGTTCATCTTGTGCTGTCCATCTATTCTCTTGTTTTTTCACTAATTTGGGAACACCATACTTTCACATTGAGAGCAATCCAGTCCTTTAAATCACAAAACTGAAATCGAAATGTTCATTCTTTAATGGTCACAGTTTAAGCACATGATAAAAAAGAGAATATTTACATTGACATTAAAAAGAAAGAATTTTCGCACTGTACATACAACTATTGCCACTCACTGTAAGCATGCTCCCCAAGAGTAGAAACCATACATTTAGAAAAATAAAAACACAATATTAAAAAATAATAAAAAGGAGTAAAGTGCATATCTGAGAGACCTCCCCAAAAGTATAGTTGTTGCTGATATAAACTAAAAAAGGGAGAAACTGCACTTGTCAGTCACACACACACCCACACACACAGTAAAGTGACAAACACCAGTTAAAATATACATATCCACATGGGGACATTGTGCTTTAAAACACACACAGTCCAGACTCCAATAGATAGAGAACCCATAAAATAAAAGCCTAAAATAACACACTCAAAAACACAATACAGACATTACACCCATCACACGTCCATGAATTCTAGCATGCTGGACTCAACTCTCACACACAGACACACACACACCAGTTAAGTGGCATCAAAACATGGCACCAACGTAGGCAAGAGAGAGATGTGTTTGTTTCAGTTGATTGAATAGTTAACTGATGATTGAATAGTTAACTGAAGTTAATGGCCTCTAATGATACTCTATGATTCAGTTTGCTGTGCCGACTCATTCAGATTTGGTTTAGGCCCCATGAGGTATTGTGCCGAAAAAACACTCCCCCCCCCCCCCCCCCTCCCTCTCCTTGCCTCCCCAACCCCTCAGGTATTCAACTTCGCAGACCCAAAGGGACCAGAGATGTGTAATATGATGATGGTTCCTCTTGGGGAGCCTCTGCCATTCAACAATCCAGTACCTTCAGATCTGCACATACCGAAGGGGTAGGAACTAAGGGCAGCAGTTGGGGTATGTTCTCAAACTGGACTGGAATCTAACCCGTTTCTAACATACACACTCTCATTGAGAGATATTGATAGCGCAGTCTCCCTCTCTCACAGTCATGCACACACACACACACGCACGCACACACACAGTGTGAGGGTCACATGGTGTGGTAGAGGGTGCTGACAGTCCGTTTCTTCAGTCTCCGCAGGGGGTGTGACCTTCCATACTGTTGTCGTGTTGCTACAGATATCAGGCAAGGGGCCTGCAAAGAGGCGAGGCTAGAGTCAGGCTGTTTCCCCCTCGGCCAACCCTCAATGGAAGACAGAGATCGTGTGTGTCCAGATTTCAGGACATTTCCACTTTCACAAACCCCCTCCCCTCCAGTCCGGAAGGATTCTGCCATGTTAGGTGAAGGAGGGGAATTATGGGATAGCACCCTCTGCTTCTTGGAGGACTCGTCGATGGCAGAGGGAATGAGGTTTTCTGCTGTAGAGAGTGTTAGTGGAGAGATAGGGCTTAGCTCCCACTCACTCAGGTCATTGGCTGACAGCTCCAGACAGCCGAGCTTGGCCAATGAGGCTGAGCGCTTCATCAGGGAGGGCGGGGTTAAGCCAGCTTGCCGAATCCGAGCTCCCACCTCACTGGCCCTCTGTCTGACCCCCCTCCTCCCCCTCTGTGTCGCCTCCGTGCCTTCGCCCCACACCTGGCCCACACACCTGACCTCCCTCACACCGCCGCCGCTCACCTGGCGCAGGAATGCCCCAAGTTCCCGCAGAGTCTCCCACGTCTCCCACATGATGATGTCACTGCCAAGTCCTGAAGAGCTGTCCCAGTCCGTGGTCGTTTCGTCCTCTGTTAGGCCCTCCAGACAAAGGAAGTCAATGGAAGAGTGGTGGGCGTGGGCAGAGCGATGAGTAGAGTAGAGGGGGCTAGAGGCAAACATGTTGCTACTCTCAGCAGGATTGAGCTTGTGCGTTTGGCTACAGCCTTCATATAAACCTCCCATCACCTCACCTTTACCATCTTCCTCCTCCTCCTCCGTAGGACTACATCCTCCATACTCCTCCTCTTCCTGCACAGTGATAACACCTGACCCCTGCAGGCAGAGTGAAGCATTCTGGGGGTTGGAGTGAGGAGGCGAGTGTTCTCTAGAATGGGTGAGAAGGGGGGAGCCATGTTGTGGGCAGGCAGAGGTGAGGGGGAGGGAGAGAGAAGGGGATGGTGAGGGGGAGTCAAGCTCCTTCTTCATTCGCTGCTCTAGCTGTCGGGTGACGCGCCGCACTGAGCCCATTGCCCAGTCACCAGAAAGAGCGTCCACCTCATCCGCTTTGTTCTTTATTTCCTCTTTTACACCCTCCACTTCCTTCTGTAATTCAGCAACTCTCTTCTCTACTTCCTGCTTAGACTCCCTCTCTTCGTGGTCCTGAGAGCCAGGGGGAGGGGCCACAGTGTGCGTCATTGACTCCAGTTCTGTGACTATGTGCTGAACAGACACAAGGTTCTCCTGAGAGAGAAGGAGAGAAAGAGGTTCAATATAATGAATAACAATCTAGATGCAGAGGGCCATGATGATACCCAATAACTGATCTGTCCTAACACCACTGGGTGGCACTGTGGTATAAAGTTTCCTGTGCGTTTATGTTTATGTAACTGAACCAAATCCAATCACTCAAAACACTGACGGCTTTGTTGAACTTATAAAGACTGTGACAGCTTTCAGAGTTGTATCATTATGAAATTTAAAGCGCTAGCCTCACCTTCTTCTCCATCTCCTCAATCCCACCTTCCACAGACGTGCCAGTAGGGTCCTCCTGAGTCAGTAGTAGCTGTTCCTGGCCAGGACCCCTGGGGAGGAGTGTCTGCTGTAGTGCCGGCAGAGAAACACAGCGGGTCCTCCCATCTTTAGACAGGCCCTGGAATTTTTCTCGGGCACTGAAGAAGTTGATGTGGTCAGTGCTGAGAGCTGGGGAGTCCTTGAGGGGATCAGGAGCAGCAGGGTCCTGAGAAGTGGCACTCTGGTGGCTGGTGAGATCACTAGTGGAATGTTGGGTTCCTAAACTGTCCAAAGATATCCCAGACAATCGCTGGTTACAGTCCAATGTCTTATCAGGCACTGGTGCAGTCAGTCCGGCTGTTTGTGTGCTTGGTTCTGGGGTCATTGTGGACTCAGGCATTAACAGGGGCATCAATGGCTGGTAAGGTTCTTCCTCAGGCAAAGCAGAGGACAGCTCCTGTGGCTTGAGGGCCTCCTCTGTGCTGAAGGGGGTTGGGGAAAGGGCATGGTGGTGGACAGAGGGGGGCGGGTGCGGACGCCCGACAGGCACGGTCTCCTCCACAGTCACCGTGGAAACGTCCGGTTTCCTCCCCTCAGGCACCACAGTGGCCGCCCGCGGCCGGGGTAGAGGTGGGGAGGAAGGGTCTGCCAGGGCGGGCAGGCTCTCGTCAGAATCACACAGACCATTAGAGAGAGGGGGAGACACAGACTCAGCCAAGGGCTCAGTGTGTGGGGGCTCCAACTGGCTGGGTTCCCCTTGGAGCTGAGCACCAGTGGGGAGTGTAGGAGCTTCATCTGGGAGGCACTGGTCTGGAGTATGGGATGACTGGTCCCCAGGGGTGGAGGTGAGCTGAGCCTCAAAACTAGCCTCCCGGTTTCCAATAGATGGCTGGCTACTAGACTGAACCACCTGCCTAGCCTTTGCGGGGGTTCCCAGTGGCTGCAGCAGTTCCTCAAGGGAGGGGACATTGGGATTGTTGCCTTGGTTACGTGGGTCGGAGCGGCCCAAGGTGTGGGGCTGGGTGGGTTTACACAGTGGCTCGTAGTGTTCTGATAAGTCACTATCAGAGTGGGAGCGCCACAGCTTATTGTGCCTCTGCTTACTACAGGAGAGGGAGAGAGAGAAAGAGAGAAACAACACATTTTTGTCTGCAGCTCTACAGACACAGTCTACAGACACGCGTGTAACACGCGGCACATAATTCTCATTCCACAAGAGAGACACAGGCAGTCCATTGGCTGGTTGATGACTCAACAGAGGGGTAATTGCAGACAAGAAGTTAACTGTGTCGACCTTGACTGGAGAATGTGGTGCTTTGGTGTTTCTGTGCTAACATACTTCTCATGGCATTACTAACATACTGCCTGGAATGTCTACACTGGGTACGTGTCGGCATGTGAGAGGTTGCAGCCTCACGAAGCATTGGCTTGCTGGTGTGCGTGTGTGTGTGTGTGTGCATACCTGGCCAAGAGTATGCCCTGGTACTCCTCTAGCTGTCTCATGAAGGAGGGGTTGGGTTTGGTGACAGCACGTCGTTCTTTGACGTAGTCAAAGGCCCTCTCCAGATCCCAGCCGTACTCCTTCATAGCGTAGGCTATCACTGTAGACGCGGAGCGGCTAACACCCATCTTGCAGTGCACCAGACACTTAGCCCCTGCTTTCCTAGGAGGGAGAAAGAATAACATAAAAATCATACACACGTCTTTACTGAGAGAGAACTGTTATGAACTCCACTAGCCAGCCACCTGTTAATGCTATGCTCGTATAGTCTAGAGGGCTACGGCTACTTAGTGGGTTGGGTAAACTAGCCTACGTGTACGTTTTGAATTGAGTCGTAAGAATATGCGGACCGTGTTGGATGTAATGTGACCTGGGGAGGCGATCGGCTCCTACGAGACTCGTCATGGCCACTTCCGCCCTGGGTCCGAGCATCAACTGCCCACTTCCCCAGATGTGGAGTGTGAAACGTGATAAATGTACTGTCTTACCTGCACCCTATACCCATCTAACCTAGCTATTCCTAACAGAACAGAGAGCAGAGGAACACACCATGGTGCACTGTCATGTCACATGTGACTGGAAGGCCTACTGGAGGAGACACGAGAGACCAGCACAGAGAAAGAGGGAGGAAGAGAGACCGATAAGACAGACGGTGATTTGTTTGTTTGTGTGTGTGTGTGTGTGTTAGTGTGGAGAGAAAGAAGACAAAAAAGGTGGGAGAGTCTTTCACACAGAAACACAGATAGACAGCGGTCACTCACTTGGCTCTGGAGATGAATTTGTAAGTGTCGTTCCAGTAAGCCAGCAGGTCTGTGGCCTCCTCATCATACACACGGATGTTATGGTACTCAAACAGACCGGGGAAGAAATTATCTATCTCCCTCGTCACATTCAGGATGTACTGCACCCTGGGGAGGGAGGAAGAGAGAGAGAGAGAGAGAGAGAGAGAGAAGTGTGTCATTGCAGAATCCATGTCGACAGCATACAGAAATTAAATTCGATATTGCATTATTTTGAGCAGAGCCGCATGGGAGTTATCATACGGAGGGGGCCTTACCCACTGTTCTGCAGCTCTTCCAGATTGGAAGCGTTCCATTCTGAGCCCTGAAAGGAAACAACACACACCGATTAGTTCCACTCCAGCTGAGCCCCACAGCAGCCTTCTTTACAACGCTCTTCTGCAGGAGCTCGGCAAGACCGACACACTCTCTACACTCTGAGACTAACTTTGGAGATGCATTTTGCAATGAAAACTGCTGTCTAAAATTGAAGTTGTTATCAGGATCGTTATTATCCAACCAGGCACAGAGAGACGCTCTGCCACTAGCGCATCTGCTTCTAATAAAGATTCTGTGCTTCGGCGATTCAATTGAAAGTCTCCCATTCAAAAAGCCCCACTAACAGGGAGAGCGAGGTCAGAGGTGTCACTAGCCACTGTAATTCATTTCAGCCGTGTGAACTGGCTGCATACAGTAAAAACAGCCGGTGTGATACGACAGCAGGGTTGAACTCTTCACACTTCCACAACACTAGAATCAATGAGAAAGCATGGGCCTACTCGGGCAAACCTACCAGGTAGACGTGGTCAAATATCTCAGTGGGACTGTCCATCTGACCCAGGATCACGATCATCTCTTTATCAATGAACTCTTTAAACTCACGCAGGTTACACACCATGTGCTCCTCCAGCTCTGTACGGATCTAGGAATGAACACACATAAAAAGGGGGTTATTTTCTTACACACACACACACACACACACACACACAGTAGAAGAGAAAATACCCACTGAGCTTATGCCATGCATGTAAACACAAAAGTTTAGACAGACAAACACACCTCTTTGCAGGTGACATTTTCCAGGTCCTTCTGCATCATAATCTCTCTGAGACGAGTCTTGATCAGTCGCTCTGTCCTCTCTCTCTCCGTCGGCCTGCAAACAAAGACCACAAAAAGGCAGGGTGTGAGTGTGTGTTTGTTGGATCTTCAGTGGGTCTCGTACCTGTGTGTTTGGTAGAGCATGTGTGTGAGTGTGTGTGTGAGTGTGAGTGTGTGTGAGTGCGCCTGCGTGCAGAGAAAGACTGAGATGCCTCACGTCTGTGTAGAATCACCCTCCTTCCCTCCCTCATCCTTTCTTCTCCCCTGACCCGGACCCCTCTACCCTTTTTTGAGGCCATAAACCGGAATGTGAGAGTAGTTATAGAATACTGAGATGTCTACGCTACATGTAGAGAACACGCGTGTTGTAAAATGACTCAGGGAATGTGACAGCGGCGATGTGCTAGATTGTTAACTTTCTAGCACCACCGTGTGAGATTTCAAAAACTACTTCTAAACTGTGAAGTTTTGGTACACAAAAACATATGTAGCATCTGTCCAGACACTCACACGTCGGAGAAGAGCACAGGCGAGTCGGCGCGGTGTGATTGGACGTCCTGCATGGCATTCCATTCGTTGATGCGTGATTGGTCAGAGGAGACACGGCTCTGATAGTAGCTGACCCAGGTCAGGAACAGGCTACCTGGGAAGTAGTTATGGCAACGGGCCACCTCACATGCCTTGTGGAGAGACTGGAGAGCCGACCTGAGAGACAGACAGAGAAAAAGAGAGAGAGGGGGGGGGGGGGTTAAAAAAAAAAGAGAAAAAAAAGACATTATTGAAAGATATCATTTAAAAATAGAAAAAAGGATACTCACCACATGGCCTGCACTGAAACAGGTTTGAAGACATGGATCCTGCTGTCAGTGGACACACTAAAACCCCTGAGAGAGAGAAGGTAGAGGAGGGAGGGAGGGAGGGGAAAGAGGTCAAAGAAGCACTCATAGGAATTTACACTCTCTAAATCATGCACCTGCCAGATCTGCCACTCCACGTTAACCAGGTCAGGTGTATGTTGTTGAGGGTGTGTGTATGTGTGTGTCTGTCTGAGAGACTTTCTTACCCATCTCCATCCAGATGTATCAGAGTGTCACTCCATAGAGGTAGAACTAGCCCCACTGAGCAGGAGCTGTAGGACACACACAGACAATGGTGTCAGATATGGTGCACATATCATTCCATACACTTGTATTATGAGCATCGTATTACTTTATCCATATATCCACACATGATGTTCTACAATAAGAACACACAATCATATTGTGTGTACACACACACACACACACCTGTCTGTGAGGCTAAAGTCCATGCCCAGTACCACGCTCTCCTCTGTGTCCTGTCGCCCGTTGGTGGAGACCACCACCATGTAGCGTGTGCCCTGGTGGAAGGCACTCTCCAGCCGCACCGCCTGTAGGGGGCAGAGAGGAAATGAATACCAGGAGGGAGAGAGCAGGGAGAACAGGGAGAGAAGGAGAGATCAACGGGGCCATGGAGAGGGACTTGGATAGGTCACCAGTAGTGTAAAGACAAGATCATGACGGTGTTCAGGTGTCATACATTGTAACCCATTCTCACATTCTAAAGTGCTGAGTTGACTCTTGTTTTGTGTGTGTGTGTGTGTGTGTGTGTGTGTGCCAACTCACCAGTTTGATGTTGTCTTCGGGTCTGAGGAGAGTGAACATGGTTTGCAGGTGCTGCTGGAGGTCTCCTGGCCAGGTGAGAATGGGGGACAGACATGTCAACATACACAACTTCTCATAATGCCTTGTGTTCATAGCTGGAGGTAGAAGTTGCCCCAAACTAACATTACAGACCTAGGATCAGATTACTTTGCCTCCTATCCTATAATTAAGCAGAAGGTAGTTCAAAGAAAATCTGTCCCAGGACCAGTGGTTCGGGGGAAACTTCTACTGACTCAATGTCTAACATACCTGCATGCTTGCTGCGCAGCTGTGAGAAGCGAGAGGCGGTAGAAGTGGAAGAGCCATTTCCTCGAGGGAGAAAGAGTGCCGCGCCTTTAACTGTCAGGAAGCTCTCACTGATACTGAGGGAGAGAGGAGAAGTGGTGTCAAAAACACATCAAACTGAATTGATAAGTTTGCTGAGCAATGTCCGTTTCCCCGAGTGGCCTAAAAGGGCAGTGTAACTGTTGGAAGAGAGAAGAGAGTGTGAGAAAATCGGCCAGACAGACAGAGGGAACCCTCCAAGTGGAACAAAAACAAAAACAAAAACGTGCCGTGCTCCCGCCCCTCTACGTGTATGCTATTGATTTCAAAGTCTGCACGTGCAGTAAGACAGATGTGCTCCTGAATGTCAGTGTTGTGTTCTAGAATGACCATGTGAGTGTGTTTATCTTCACCTTGTCTGTCAAACTTGAGCCAAATACAAGCCTATGAAATGTAATTTCTTAGCCAACATGAAACAAGATGCAAAAAGGAGGCCTTGGCTTTTCAGTGTGCTGTTTATGCTACATCAAAACCCCCGACACTGAGCACCAGGAATGATGACATTTTCCTCTCTGTGAGTGATGACCAGCATTATTTCTACCATACTGAAAACACCTCTTTGCTGAGGTTGGTTTTAGCATGTCAGGGCAAAACTGCTGCCCTCAGAGGGAATATGGGAACAGGTAGTGTACAGAGTACAGTACTGTCATTGTGCAGTAGTACAGTGTGGGCCTAGGCTACTGTAGAAGAGGTCAACCATAACCACCGTACCATAGCCACCAATAAACACTACAAACATATGGACACACACACACACAATGCCTGCACACACACACACAGCTGGTTACAATAATGCGGTGGCTTAACTGTACTGGACACGCTAATAAAACGACAAGAGGAGGAGGAGACGGGGGCTCGGCTCAAAGCCGCAGGGTTTCAAGAAAACACGATGACCACAGACGTTTGGCCATCCCAAAACCCCCTCGCCTCCCTCCCTAAACCTTACCCTCTTCCAGGCCTGACCCAACTGTGCTTCAGTTAGGAGCTTCATTAGCTTTGGCCAAGCCTGGCAACATTACAGTGCAGTGAACTAACTCACCAACTAGTGTTGACTATACATCCTACTACACACTCATTAAACTATGAGCTAATAGAGACATAATCAAGTGAACCTGAGCAAGTACCAAAACATGCCAATTACGATATGAACAGAATATTCTTAACCTGGCGGAGGAGGGGGTGAGAACCCCGGCAAATTGTATGTAGTGTTACGTAAAGGGGAGGTGGGAACATCAAGACCACCCCTCACTCACCACTGACCCTTCACTGCCCCTGCCCATATTTGTCACACTGAGCTGGGGGAGAAGATAAATATAGGCCCAGGCTGAGGAAGGCCTTATGAAAGCACAGGGCTGGGAGAAGGGAGGGGAACACATTCTGACACCTCCACAGATATTGAAAAGAGGGTGGGGGGGAGAGAGAGAAATAGAGAGGGGCGGGCAGGAGAAGAGATGGCCAGAGCTGACAGATAAGTAGTCATGGAGTGCAAAACAGAGGGAGACAGATTCAGAGAGTGTGCCCTGATGACACCCTACACATGGAAGAGACAAGCCACCAAGTTCCAGCCAGTATGACTGTCTGTGTCGGGGGGAGGGGTGCTGTACTAACGACACACACACCTTGCTAGTATATTGATACAACAACCAGAGCCTCTATACTTCCTTGTTAAACAAAACACTGCGTGCCCTGCCCAGCCAGCCCCTGTTACCATAGTACCTTAGAGCGCTGGCAGATGACAGGGAGGGGAGGTGGTGTTAAAAGTAGACTCTGGACTCTTTCCCTGGCACAGACAGAAGGAGGTGTGTTTAAACTCAACACAGAAAGAGGGGGGGGTGGGGGGGGGTAGTGCTGAGTTGACAGGGCAGAAACAACCCCAGCTAAACACATTAGGACTGTACTGTACAAGGAGAGCAGCGGTGGGAGAGGTCGTGGGCTACAGGCTACACCAGGACTAATAAAATGTCTCCAGTAGTGCAAAGAACACTTTCACTCTTACTGGAGACACCACTTCCTCTATGACTAATATTCATTAATGTTTCAGGTACAGGATGTTGCCGTACTGCCCTCAGGTAGTCCTAAAGTAGCTCAGAGGCGAGTCATGGAGAGACAGCGGAACAGGTAGCTGAGTCATGAACCTGACAACTGCCAAGGGTATTTCACAAGCAGCAGGGGAAGGCAAAACCCCTGAAGACAAGTGGTACTGCTGCTATCCTTCCAGCTACATCATCATGGGGAACACACACAGCGCACACACTCACATATCATGCTGAAACTAAGGTAGAACAAAATGTACAATCTTCCATATCCTTCCTGATACATTGGGGACAGACATCACATCTTACAATTACTCTCAATCTCTGTAATAATGAAGATGTAATGATAACTTCAGCAAAAGGATAGTTCTTCATCATATCATTAAGTCATATCTCTAAGCATCAGACCTTGACATGATACAAGCTCAAAACTGTTGAGGCCAGGAATATTTATAGCCAAAGTAAAGCCCAACATAGACATATCTTTCGAGCAGTAACAGGTAGGCAGGTGCTCAACCGGACGGGACCCGGTATAGGTAAACTTACAGCTGATTGATCTTTCTCTGAGAGATCACGGAGTTCTCGGTAAAGTATGGTTTCATCTTCACCCCGCAGCAGACGCAGAAGCAGCTGGCTGGAGAGCCCGGCGGCGGAGCTACAACGCCCAGAGTCATCGCAACAGAGGAGGAAAATGCAGCAGGTCGAACCGGTGGCACTGAGGCGCGGCTTGATTCACTCAGCACCGGCCATGTGGTTATCTATACGGCGGTGACCGTAAACTACCGCAGTGACCAAAGCGACGTCCCGAAAAACACACTACAGACTGAACCACACCTGTTCACTTAGAATGACCACAGTCACACAAAAAATAACATTCGCAAGCAATCAAACGCGATTCCCTTCTGTTTGGTCCAAAGTCCATTTATCAAACATGTTTCATTTAAAAACATGAGACCAACATCAAAACTAACAAACTGACTAAGAAAAAACTGTCGTGGCTCCCTCTTTAGATGATAAATTAACAGTTGATTGGATCCAGTCGTGGTTCGCTTTGCTACTGATGAATTCCTAACCTGCAGTCAGACTGCTCTAAAGTCGACAACTGGAGGAGGGGGAGGAGACTGCGCACATGTGGGGTGGAGCAGCCATTAGACAGACTGATTCAAGGTCGGTTTTGCGTTTCTTCCTCTGATGGTAAGGAAGGGTAAACTGACCCAGATCGGTGCCCGAGATCAGCTTCTACCCGGAGCCAGCAACAGTCCCGACACATGACACCGGTGTGTATTAGCTTCCAGTAAAGACGCGGCGGCAGCAACAACACAAACACGGAACAAATGTTGTGAAACCAACGGGAAATGGACGACCTCTGAGAAGAAACATGATCTTAGACTGTTGATCTGGAGCAGTGGATCTCTCATTTCATGTTTTGGAAAATAGTCATGTTCACCCAACATACTTCCATATTCTCAGCTGATACTGTCATAACAACAACCACCACCCTTGACCCTCTCTCCTTGGTGATGTGCAGTGGCCAAATTGATCACAGTTGAGTGTGTGAGGGGATACTGCCTTGGTGCCCTTGATTAACCTGAGTTGACCTAGGTTTCCTTTTAGCGTCAGTAAATCTAAGGACTCCCACACAGGATTGCATGTGATCATGAAAGCATGCAATCCATTTATCTTGACGCCACTCAATCACAGAAACACATTTCCATTTTAATGTATGTAATACTGGATGAGTATAGACACAGCTAATGGGATATTTCCTGGTTTTGAGATAAAACGGTAGAGAGCACATAGATAGTGAATGAGCCCAGTAAACTATGCTTATGCCTACTGCTTTATTTGAGGAACACTCAAGACCCCATCATCACCTTCCCCTTTCATCTCCCTCCATGGGTCCCTCTCATTCCCTCTTTCACACACTCCACAGAAGGGAGAATTTCTAACAACTCTATCGATGAACACAAATCCCATCAGCCATTGAAGGTTATCTGTATCATTTACTAGCAGGAAGTCAATCTGTTTATTTACAATCCAAATCAAATCAGCCCTGTGACAGACAATCTGACGGGATTAGATTAGAGAGAGAGTGTGAGTGTGTGTGTGAGAGAGAGAGAGAGAAAACAAGAGCCGCTCTCTGCAGCACCTCTGATGACGTCACTACTCACTGCAGCTTTGCTGATGTCACTGATTTAAGCAGCTCCGCAGAGCTGCACTTGCTTACGCACCGGCGGAGCTGCTTAAATCAGTGACATCAGCAAAGCTGCAGTGTGTAGTGACATTATTATTACTGCATCACAGACAAGTAAATGACATTAGCTGCATCACTGATCTGTTTTGCTGGTGTCATTAATCTCTATGGCACTGCTACTGTTCACTGACCCTGTAAGGGTAGATTCATCTACTGCTGCTGGCTTACAGTATCTACTACTCACTCATTATTCGGATTCCTGAATGAAACTAATGTTGAAGGACATTCATTATCTCCTGGAATGAGTTTGGTCCGGGTTGGCAACCACCCTATTCACAAAAAGGAGGCTGGCACATTAAGACACTTCCTGGGAACATGAAGGTCAATTAAAAGGTAACACAGGGGGAAGTTCTTAACAGGCCCACTAATGGCTTAAGTTATCCTCTCTATCTTTTCAAGATTGTACAAATGAGAACACCCTGTCATTACAAAAACCTTATACAGCGAAGGGAGGGACTGATTGGCTGTGTCCCATCAATGTTAAAACCTTTGCTTAGTTTCCTTATTGCTTTTCTTTGTTCCTTCATGTCATGTGACCTGATCTGAGGCAGGCTATGAGCAATATAGTGAATTTGAATGTTTACTCTTCTCAAATCAGTGGTCACGTTGAATATTACTAGGGTAAAGTTACCCAGTTGTCAGTATCAAGCCATAGAGATTGTCACAGAGAAGACAAGGTGAGCACTGTAAAAGGAGTATTTGAAGGTGGCCCTGGCTGAATGTGTTGGTCAGGGAGGTAAGAGGTGTCTGTCTCCTGTGGAGGATGTGTTGTACTGTATACGAGTGATAGTCTGCTAAACTACACCCATGTGACGAGTAAACCTGTCTTATCAATCATGACATGGTCCCAGAACGCACACACATTCTTCGGTCCATTGCATATCTATAAATCAGTTCACACAGCTCCCAATTGACAAATACTTTCTGGTTGCACATACAGTACAGTAACAACAACAACAACATTATCTGCTCTGCCACACCTTACCAGTACCTGTGCTGATTATGCTTAACAGAGGGATCACAGTAGTGTGAGTAAGCCAAGCCTACCATGTGATAGTGGTGTGATTACAGTTGATATCAGTCTTTTATGACCTGACCCAAACAAACATGACTGTTCATTCAACATGACTATGAAAGGTTAGCTTTATAATGATGAGGGAACGGCCTATTGAATGACACAGCCTGTTCACTAAATATGCAACTGTTATTCACTCAAAGACATACCAATGGCCTATTCTGAAGTGACCCTAAGACCCAAACTGACCCCAACACATAATAAACTGCAATAATCCTTTCAGATCTTTAAGAAGTACAATTCATATTGATTTGAATTCCTTGTATTTGATACTGGTTCACAAAGCAGATAATTACCAATAGCTAATTGTTCACACATAGCCAATGGTGCATCAACAGTGCATACTAGTGGTCATGGTGTGTGTGTGTGTGTGTGTTAGTGATCATGGCACAGGACTAGATCATGACATGACATTTATCTGCCCCTCTCTAGGAACCCCAGGAACAGCTTCTCCAATAACTGGATGTCTGTCTGTGTTCTTCACATTCCATCCAGTCACATGTCTCTCTCTGACATATACGCCTGGTGAACCCTCCAGCTAGCCTTGCCCAATATCACTAACTACTATCACATCTGCTGATAAAATGTCTATGATCTAGACTTGTACAGGTGTTACTAGTTACTACATGAAATCAGATAATTCAATCTACTACCCAACCCATATTAAAAGATATGTATTCTGTTCTATGGAATTGCCCCCTTTTGTGTGTGTGTTCTCTGTAGTTCCTTGTTTTGCAATGTCTGTGCAGTGGCCTTGCAAAAGTCCCTATGTAAGAAGAAACAGTGGACCTGAGTGCCCCTCTCAGTACCCCCTACGGACCCCCCTCACTGTTGTGCACTCTGTAGTCAGCTGTCTCCCATGTGACTGATGTGACCATGTCCAACTGAAAGAGAGCACGGACGAATGTCACCGCTGTGTGGGTGTGTGTGTGTGTGTCGTAAATGTTATCTTGTGACAGAATAACCTGTTGGTTGGGACACACTGAGAACCAGACAAAAAACAAGACAAGCGTCAAGAAAGGGGAAACACTGAGTTCTCCTCAAAAGGTTAACGTGTGGATGTTAATGAAAACGTTCCATTGTATGATCAGCTTCCGTGTTATATACAGGTGAAAGACAAGGATAGAGTAGAAGGCAGATAGGCCTATAGCGTGGAATTGATAAGTAGAAAATAAATTACTCCTTTAAAATGCATCCCACAGAAAGATAACAATATTCAGCATGATATAAATAAGTGATCTATTTCAATATATCTATTCAATCCCCACTTAATAAAATGCATACAACTGAACACACACACAGTGAAAATAAATTTCACTCCCAGCTGCACAAATACAGACTGCTCTCTCTGTATGATAACAGAGGCCCGGTGACCATGGACAGACAGAGACATACTGAGATCAGAGACAAAACTGACCCTAGATCAGCTTCTAACTCCCCTGACCTACATTCTCTACTGACTCAGACGGCCCTACTGCTCTCTATTGGACAGCTGGTGAAATGCAGCCCTGATACACAGTGGCCAAGATTGACTTTGTCCCCAATTCAATCAATTGCTGAAAGTGAGTTTTCACAAAAAACACAAAAAACATGATTCTTCTTGCACTGCAATAATGAATGTGCAGATTCATGTATGTCTACAGTGTGAAACTGATCGCTGCATTTACAATTGAACATGCTTTCTAGCTGCAGAGGAATCATGGTTTGGGTTCATCCTTGATGCCCGCTATCTGCAATTGATTGAATTGGCGCCTCTATC
The DNA here is from genome assembly GCF_951799395.1 of Argentina silus. Lineage (NCBI taxonomy): Eukaryota > Metazoa > Chordata > Actinopteri > Argentiniformes > Argentinidae > Argentina > Argentina silus. The sequence goes on along the minus strand of NC_139656.1, from coordinate 7,045,213 downwards.
AAAAAGCGCCACATAAAGCAAGGAAAAAATTATTAACTATTACTGCAGCTAGAGTTCACTAGATTCTCATGCATCTAAAACAAACAAACACAGACACGGATACATTCAGTAGTAGGAAAAACATATGTGATAGCTGTTCAGTTGGAACCTGTGGTAGACTGGGACAGAAATCAGGATAAAACCTCATTTACAACATACAGCTAGGTCTCTTGACTCCTCCAGGCCAGGAGAGCACCGCACTTTGATGTCATAATAGCACAAGAGCGCTTTGTGATGCAACAATAGCACAGGACATGACTCACACAGAGCTCTTTCTGATCTGATGTCATAATTATAGTTGTGTTTTTTTGTGTCACAATAGCACAGGAGTTCTTTGTGATGTCACAAGAGCCCAAGAAGAGCTATTTGGATGTCACAGTCACATAGGAGAGAGAGAGAGACGTTTATGACAGAAGATATTGGTGATGTCATAGAGATCTATCTTACCTCCTTGGCTGAGAACGGCGGTCATCCTCCCCACTGCCGGACTCCTGAGGAGAAAAAACACAACCATTACACACACACAACTTTTACAAATGCAGTACAAAAATGTACTGGCACGAGCACACACAAACCAAACACCTAGCCTGTGATAACTGTGGATTGCTAGTCCAGTGAACAGCCAACTCTAACAAACAGAATGATTACTGGTATGTGAACTTCAGAATCCAACCACATGAGTACAGAAAAGAAGTAAAGGGGATCAGGAGAGGGAAGAGCATAGTTAAGCCTGGATTCAATTTGCTCACTCTCTCCAGGAAAATGACATCAGTCTGTTTTAAGGCGCGGTCTGAGAGAAACACACACACAAAATATTATGAGAATACTAAAATTAGATGCATCAAGTGTGTTTATTTACTGGTTTCAACTCAACACCAAGTTACTATGAAAGGGAGGGAGAGAGAGTGACTGGTCAAGGGCACTACAAGGACAGTCAATGGAAATGGGTATGGGCAGATTCCTAGGAAGTGTCACGGTCATCATTTTTGCCAGGAAAGGAAGTGAGGTAGCACAGCCACAGACAGAGAGGCGGAGGTAGAGCAGTCAATAAATACAAAATCTTGGGCACGGATTCATCAGGTGGAACAATTTGCATAAATGCAAACGCCTGTTGGAGTGTATGGAAATGTGCCTGATGTGCCTGTGCTGTGAGGGCACAGCAGGATTGGACAGCCAGGAGAAACCTTCCTGCTTTTAATGTAGCCTAAAGCTTTTTGAGAACTTAGAAAGAGGAAAAACTAATTGTATTATCATCATCATAAGTCAAAACCAATGACACATTATGGATTGTGTGGATACTAGGTCTTAGCTAAGTTTCTCCTCTCCCCCTATGATCCATTGGCTTCTTATGACACAGAGGCCTGTGTGTGTGAGGGTGTGTGTGTGTGTGTGTGTGTGTTGCTCTAAAAGGATCCCATTGTAATCCCATTGCTGCTGACACACACCAGTGGAACTGGACAGGTTCACCACAGGGTTACAGAGAAGTTGAGGGAAAAACACCCAGCAGGCATTTCACGAGACAGCTCACACAGTACATCGCATATACTGTTTGTCACAAGACATCAAGGCCCAGGCTTCAGACGGTGTAAGTGTGTGTGTGTGTGTGTGACATCGGGGAGCACAAGGTAACCATCTGAACACAATCACAGAACCTGTTTGACTTTGGGAACGAAGAGATGTCAAAGGCAGGTCACGTACAAGACCATAACAACACCACAACAGCACTGCGGAATGTTCCATGTTCCAGAATGAACCATTCTGATTCCTGTTCATTGCAACATTCAATTGATGTATGCATCACTACCCCAGAACTGAAACTCAACATAATCTTTACTCTAAACAGGCTACACAGGCCACGAGGATGGTGTTGGTGGAGGTGTGGATGAGTGGGTAAGTGTAGGCAGTAGTACATGTTTGTGATGCCTTTGAAAGGCCACTGGCTGCAACTAAAATATTTGGCAAGACAGGAGGTTTCTTCCCTGACTGACTGACTCACCCAAGCACAAACGCTCATGGCTTCTGCCCACTTTGAAGTGTTTGTCTAGCCTGTTTAGAGTAAAAAATGGTGTTGAGTTTTAGTTCTGGGATAGTAATGCATCCAATCAATTGAACAAAAGGTGCTATTGAGAATATGGGTCTACGACATCTAAACTCTAAAGTCAGTCACACTACCTCACTAAAACAGATGGCTACAATAAAACCTCAGACAATGCTATAAAATTAGGTGAATATTACGTGATGTCTTTTGTTAAAAATCTGGAGGAAGTGTGTGTGTGTGTTTTTCTTTGCACATCTCATCCAGATGTGCAAAAACACACACACACACACACACGGCACTCACTATTACGCAAGCGGCCCTAGGTCTGAATGTAGCCTAACTAGAACACTATATGACAAAATATAAACTCTCTTCCGGATTGTCGGACGCGGGCTGCCAAGCTCTGCTACTCTACAGAGCGCGCATAGACGGTGTAAATACCACCATCAGTTCTGCTTCTTCTGCTTTGCACATATGCAAAGGACACACAACAATCCATACAATAATGCGCGAGTAAATACCCGCATTCACGTGCCACGAGCAGCACAAGGCACTCATTACAAGCTGAAGAGCAGGAAATGTTGCTTTTGTCAGATGGTCCGGAGAGAAACAGTTACAGATTAATCCGAGAGACAAAGAAAATGCTCCATGCAGGAGCTGGTTGGATGTAATTAATAATAGTATTGACTATTATGATCGAACTTGCATTTACAGTAGCTAGTACCATTGGTGATAGTCGATCTACCACATTTCCACCGGTGTAGTACAGTAAGCTACGTGTTTCTACGACCTAATGTCAAGCAAGAAGGGAAGCCTAACAAACAGAATTACAAAAATCTTCCTGATTCTCAATCTGTAAAATATGGTCAATGTAACATGTATCTTATGCACACTCCCAACTGTATGTAAAGGTCGGAACCATGGCAGTGAGTAACAATATTGTGCTACTGTATTTCAAAACGAATATGATTAGATAAAGGATGCGCATGCGCATAGTTACAAAGGCTAGGCACCACTTTATGGACAGTCGGCAAAAACAGCGGAAATAAACCCAAACCTTCGAGCTACATTATTTGGGGTTGGGGGAGAACGGCGGTTCCTTACCGAAACGCAGGGACTGGAGCTGGTGCTGGGGGTCGGCGAGCGCTGCACAGTAACAAGCGCCATTCAGCGACCGGGAAACGGATACCTGAGAGAAAGCGACAACGGCGAGACGGTCATAATTGTTTCGGGAGAAACCAGCTGTACCCGGGGTGTTCGTTCACTCGTTCGCAGGCAGGCAGCTACTCCCCGGCTGCTTCCTCTATATTGACTGTAAGCGCATGCGCTTCAACCACCAGCTGTCAATTCCGATTAACCCTTTGTGTGCAGTGAAACTAAGCAGATTTCTGCACACAACTCAGTCACCTCATTCAAATACTGTAGTTGGATGATTCTGCAGCTACGGGCACTACTAAGCTGTTAAAATGTCTAGAAACTAAACTGAACATTAAACAGCTTTTTATATATTTGAAAATTGTATTCACTCTGTCTGGAAACATTATCTGTTAGTGGCTGAGACCGTACTATTTAAGAATTCTAGATGTGTATATAGATTGGTCAAAGGGCAAATGTCATTACCATCACATCATAAAACAATACATTTTAGTTGAAAATTAAATTAGAGAAATTGTGTTTAAGTATATGAAATATCAAATTGCATATGAATTTGTTTGTGTATTTTAGACCATTCTTAAGCATATGTATTGAGCATTTTCATGCCTAAATGTGATGGGAATGACGTGATGGGAATGACATTTTCACATTTGTTGGTCACAAATGGCAGAACTTCTAGCATGCTAAGTCCAGTTGAACAGCTAGCATATAATGATATAATGTGAGACAAGTGCATTTTGTATTAAAAAAGCAACAAAACCAGCAAATTTTATTTTGTGTCAACTTAATATATGTAAAAGAAAAAAATCATAAAGATCATTTTTTTCTTTCAAATCTACCCCGGAGACACACAAAAAAGCCTGTAGTTGCAAAATCACCCACTTACGGTAGTAACAAACTGATTGAAATGGCAACCCCAGACAGGCTACACACAATGGGTCCCCAAGACTATGGATCACTGCATATCCAGTAGGATGCGTAGGCTTCCATTATCCAGTTCACCCTTTCATGCAGTAACTGGGGATAGAGGGATAACGAGAGTATGTCAGGACTGATGTGGGACAAACTGCCTGTCTGAGCCTGTGTAACCAAGTTGAGATGGTAAACTCACTCCTCAAGTTCAAATACCCACTAACTTAAAAATTGCTCTTTAAGCCTAATCATTATGGAGAAAATCAAAAATAGACAGGCAGACCAGCATCTGTAGGAGCAACTCCATCCAACTCCAAACCTCACACAACTGTTATGTCAGCAGGAAGTGTGTCATCACCTCCGCCAACCTCCATTTCCTCTTCCTGTGTGGCCTCTTACCCATAACCAAAGCCGCTTAAATATACCATCTCTGCCCGAACCCTGGATGCATCTGAATAGTGGCTCCCTCTCCTTGTCTCCTCTCCTTCACCTGCACTAATATTAGAGTTTAGGCTTAGAAGAAGGGAAAGCATAGGTTACTTACCTTTCTTTCTTTCAAATATTCAATTTTAACTTTTTTTTTTAATTGAACATTGACCTTTTTTATCTGTCATCTATGTCAGGTAAAGCAATCCCTTTTCTACTAGACACAGCCCCAGTCTTGTCCCACAGTAAACAGTACATTGTAGTGGGTCCTGTATGTCTTGCTTTATAGAAATGTGTGTTTTGTGTTTTGTGTTTTCGCTTTGAATAAAGGCGTCTGCTAAATGCCATAAATAAATGTTTTGTGTCTATTTATGATTCTGTAGCAAAATACAAACAGGTTTTCTCTTAGACATAATTAGGTTTCAGACTACTAATACAAACACTGACAGAGGCAAACACTGACAGAGGCAACCATGTAACGTTATATCAACACGCATGAACAAATATCTCAGAAACAAGAAGACAAATTATGTTTTTTCACTGTGATTGTTTTTTCTTCTTCATCTGTAATGACAGATGGAGAGTACAAATATTTGATAATTAATTCTAACACCCATACAAAACTGTTATTGTACACAGCCCCAACACAACAGCCACCCAGCGTCTTCATTTTGTTGTTGTATTGTTTCGTACAATATGTATTATGCATATTGCATTGGGTCAAAAGTATTGCTTCCTTATTGTGTCACGCACAGACTAAGACAATGTGACAACATGTAAATTAATAGTTAGACAAGCATGCACGCACGCACACACACATACACACACACACACACACACACACACACACACACACACACACACACACACACACACACACACACACACACACACACACACACACACACACACACACAATCATCTCAACCCACAGGCTCATGTTTAAGTAATGACTAGCCCCGCCCTCTTACCCTCTGTCTCTCTCTCTCTTTCTCTCATACACACACACTATTTGTTTACATGGACTCACTTTCTTGTTTCCCACGGTTACACACACACACACACACACACACACACACACACACACACACAGCACTGCCAGGAGACTAGTGCTCCAGTCGGTAGTATATACTGTATATCTGTCTGTCTGCCTATCTATAACTATGTGTCTGTCCGTCTGTCCATCCATCCATGACAGAGAGTGTGCTTGATAGACATTAGTGTTTGTTTCTGCAGTCTCTGTGTGAGGGGATTAGCAGTGAGAGCAGCGGAGATGAAATTGAGATTATGACAAGGATAATGCTGGTGCTTGGATTTAGAGTCACTCAGGGTTAACAACCGGAGAAATCCAAAGCTACAACTTTAATCATAGGTGAACTCTCTGATCCGAGACAGAGTGACACCTCAGGAGGGAGAGAGAGCCCAGGATTATTAATTAAAGATATAGAATGGTGGAAAGCCAAACATTACAATGCACAGGAGGAATATTGAGACATAAACCAAGCAACCTATTATATTTTATTATATTTTTATTTGTAAGGATGGAATATTTAGTGTGCTTTCGAAGCGTTCTTCGTTTTACTTAATTAGTGGGCTTGCTTCAGCAAAAAGATCAGTTTTTGGAACAATGCTGTTCTTACACCGTTTAAGGGACACACTCCAAACCAACTTTAAAATGTGCTGAAAGCTCCAAATGAAGTAAACAAACAAACAAAAAAATCATTCTGTTACCTATTGTACTTTTAAAAGTATTTAACTTTTTGTAACTCCAAAAAGTCCCATAAGTTAACATGGTGTTAAAAACTAAACTTAACTTAAAACCGGAACGTAGCCATTTATTGGAGGTTAATGGCGGTCATTACATAGCAACTAGTTTTAGATTAACAAGTTCGTTTCATAAGATGAATTACGCGAATGTTGTCAAAATGTTCAACACCTCATGTTGCCAATAGTCCTACAACTGCTTTGTAATGGATAAAAACATCCATTGGAAGATAGCTAATATCACTATTGCTAGTGAACAATTTGCTAATTAATTGACTAGCAAGTTTCTTATGTTCCTCTGTCTTAGAGACCACTAACCCCCAGGGTCTTTGCAATATATAGAACCCTACTGTTCATACTTTTGAAAATAGGAACACTAAACCAACTTCATAATGTTCAGAAAACTGTAAATTAAGAACCCTGAAGACATCTTTTTGATTCTGTTCATATTGTACAATTCAACATGGATTTCAATAGTCACCAAAAGCTTATTGTCCCCCATGTTGAAATCGGGGAGAGGTCTATGATTCGATCTCTGTTCGTTCGTATGTCACAAAATTCTGTCCGTACGTATGTCACACACTTTATCTCCGACAACACAAGGACAATTTTGATTAAACTGTGGTGAAATATGTGTCTTGCCATAGAGATTGTTTAGGCGTTTCGAGGTGATGCCGATTCATCATTAAAAACGTCATGATAGCATGCAAAGTGAAGAGCTAGGAGTGTAGCCTTAATGCCTATAGCCTATAGCCTAACGAATTTGAGAATAATATTTTTTGTAAGAAGCAAGACTGACAATGAATCAAATAAGCACTACATGTTCCAGTAACTTTTCAGTCTGGCTACGAATGCAGCTGTAGAAGTATAGCCTAATGCAGTAGGTCTAGCCTAACGAATTTGGGAATAATATTTAAAGTGAAGTCTGTTATTCAGCATAATTTAATACCGACACTTGGCCTATAGGGCTGTCAATATGGAAACCAGTGTTGTGTAAGTTAGGTTTATAGGTTTATAGCCAGATCATTTGTCTGTGCAAATATTTTGTCTAAGTCAGTACATTTAGGAATAATATTTTGAGAAATCAACGCAGACCTGTAAGAAGCAAGACTGATGGAAATATTGGCTGTGCAATATTTTGTCTTCGCCGATTGGTGAAATTTGTGTTTGAAGTAAGGGCGTCTTATATCAATACAGAGTTAGTGTGATAGTAGCCTAATGGCGTCCAAATTAATTTTCTCTTTGGTCACAGAAGGTGATCGCACAAAGAGAAAAGAGAAAAGCCCTCTCTGTGCACAACAGGGACACAGTACTGTAAAACACAGACAACCAGAGTGTCAAAGTAAAACGTTTATGGATAAACGTCTTGCTTCATTCACAGGTTTCTCCATCACTTTCCTTTTATAGAGGGGCGCTACATCATTCATGAAGGGCAACGCGTTTACTGTACACATGTTGATATTATAACTATAGATATTTCATAACTATCTCATTATGTAAACTTGTCCACTATCATACTTTTAGCCAGCTGAGCAAGCACAGAAAGTTCCTTTTCTAATTGTATCTAGTCTGGTGGATCATGATTCAAGGATTTAGGTCTGTGACTGCATCAGTGGTTTTTGAGTTCATGCTTTTCCCCATTTCGTTTACTTTATGACCCTGCACTAGCCAAGGTCAAAAGCATAGGAAGAGACGAGGAGATAAAACGGATTTAGATCGATTTAGATTGGAACACAGAATCTGTCATCAGTGTTGGACACTTGCTGAATTCTAAATCACCCCCTACTACACCATACTGTAAATCTGAAAGGATTGGATAGGCATAAACAATAAAGTGATAATTCCACCTGGACTATCAGAAAACAAAGTGGAGAAATTACCATATTGCTTATACCTTTCCACCTAACAGAGGAGTGGCTAGGGTAGTGATGTAATGGAAAAATATTGCAATGTCGCCATCTATTGGAAGACAGCGTAACCTGTCAATGCAATTTAGACTTCGTGAAGTTCATCTGTACTTTCGCCAAACAGCGATAGGTCTTATTCAGAATGGAAATGGCCTATGTAATCAAACAGAGGCTTCTATATGATGTAACTATGTACGCTCTGATTTTGTAAAACCATACGATAATGTGTGGGTTTTCTCAATATTACTATACCAGCGAATCTGCCGTGACTGGTAGCAGTTGGCTCACGATTGAGCAAGATGGCGGTCCCTGGTAAACAGTGAGTAGTTAGTATTTGACAGTGATATTTGTATGCAATATGCTTATCTATCGATCCAACTCATACAATTATTTACAATTAGATCCAGCTGTTGTTGTTTCTCCTCGTCATTTCCATTTCTCTGGTTTGTCTATCCTACAAACCTACCATTTGAGGCTAGTCATATCAGGGCTAGGTGACATGATGTCGCCAATGCATGTACGTTCGCTAGCCATGCAACCACTTCTGGGTCAGTGACAAAAATGTTGAGAACAGTTATACTGTCTCGGAGTCTTACAACTTTAAAGTCAACCTGTCATAGTTGAATGGATGAGTAGACCTGTCACCTGCATTCAATGTCTGTCATGCTCAGAAATCCACTTTGCATCAACCCTCCTCCGGCCACACACACGTTTGCATAGATATCTTTTTAGATACAAGCTACAATCAAGTGAACCAAAAATGAAGAGCTCTATTCTACATGGGGGGGAATTCACAACTAATGTATCTTCCAAACGTCATAAAGATGAATAATGACATTTCTGTCCCCAGGTATGGGCTGATTTTGTCCCAGAAGAGCACATCAAAGCAGCCTGCCCTGCCCAGACCCTCTATCTTTGGGGATGACTCTGATGATGAGGTAAGAACACACATCTTTTGTTAGGGAGCTTTTGCCAATTATGTAAGCTGTTGGGACATAGATCTAGTATCATATCTATTTACATTGGTGCAGCCCCTGTACGTCAGTACATTTGTCCATTGTTGCAAAGTAGATCAAAGCTCTACTGTAAGTGATGTTTTGTGATCCTGTATTTCAGACCTCGGTTGGTGAAAGTTTGCAGAAGGAGGCTATTAAGAAGAGGATGATGAAGCAGGTGAGACTGAAGAGGAAGGGTTGAAAGGAACGGCTGTGTAGAGTAGTTATCTATTGTAAAGAACAACAGTACTGTTTGGGTGCTGGATTTCTGTAGAATATCATAGGGAATAAAGTATGGACAGTATTTCAATAGAAAAGCTGTTGGTACCCAACAACAGTTCAGCTATTTTGAACAACACATTTTTCATCAGCAACATCACTACAAATTCCTGAATTTTATGACACCTACCTCTCTCTATTTTTATGTCCGTGTCTGTGTCAGACTCGTCTGGAGATGCATAAAGCCCTGGAGCAGGACAGCAGTGTATATGATTACGATGGTGTCTATGACGACATTCAGAAACAGCGGCTGGAGAACAGCAAGAAAGTGCTAGGAGGGACAGACAGGAAGGTACATTATACTGTATATCCTGTCCCAAAACAAATCCGAACCAGCCACTGCCTCAACACCTGTCTGACTTCAGCTTTACCACCCCTCATTTTGTTACCAGTGTCCTGATGGCTCGAATTAAGTCCTAATCTTTTAATCCTCAACACACCAATTATTTCTTACCCCAATATCTCTTTCCACAAATTTTTAAAACCTTTTCACAACTTTTGTGAGAACTCTTGCTTCTGTTCTCCTCTTACTCAAACTCACAGACAACCTTCTATGCTTTTTTGCTCCTTTGCCTCACTTGCTTATTTCTCTCTCTCTCTCTGTAGCCAAAGTACATTAACCAGCTGATGCGAGCGGTGGAGGAGAGAAAGAAGGAGCAGGAACGGAGAGATGAGAGGAAGATCCAAAAGGAGAGAGAGACTGAGGGACAGCAGTTTGCTGACAAAGAGGCCTATGTCACCTCTGCCTACAGGCAGAAACTGCAGGAGAGGAAGGAGGAGGAGGAGAGAGAGAAGAGAGAGGCAGCACTGGAGGGTAAGACGTGTGTGTGTGTGTGTGTGTGTGTGTGTGTGTGTGTGTGTGTGTGTGTGTGTGTGTGTGTGTGTGTGTTGTGTGTGTAACTTTATTTTCTCTTTTGCAATTTTTAGAAGTTGTTTTGGGGGGCTTTTTTTTCTTTTCTTAAATGTTTCTCTGTGGATCTGAAAGAAATATGAGTATGTGTCTGTGTGTTCAGCTGCCCTGGATGTGAAGAAGCAGAAGGACCTTAGTGGATTCTACCGACACTTGCTCAACCAGACGGTGGGAGAGGAGAAGATACCAGACCGCTCAGCACCGAGGTCTGAGTCCAGCCGCACACACACACACACACACACACAAACACACAAAGTGTCTCTTTCTCATACACTCACACACAACAGTAACAAATGTACAGTAAATTTGAATTGAAAATCCCTTTCTCCTTTTCTGTCTTTCTCTACCTCTGCAGGGATCAGAGTTCAAAGGCAGCTAAGGCCACAGAGGGGTCACCCCCCCCTCCCTCTCCTCCCTCCCGTGACCGTGTGCCTAGTTCCCATAGCGACAGCGAAGAGGGGCAGGACCAGAAGGCTGGCTTCAGCAAACCCGCCCCCGGCTCCACCACCAAACGCCAGTACAGACAGAGATCTCCATCCTCAGGAAGTGGAGAGGACAAGGAGAAAGAGAAGGAGCGAGAGAGAGAGAAGAAGGGCCACAGAGACAGAGAGAGAGACAGAGGGAGGGATAGGGAAAGGGACAGAGAAAGGGATAGAGAAAGGGACAGAGAGAGGGAGGACAGGCACGGGGGACGGAGAGACGAGAAGGATCGAAAGAGGGACAGGGAAAGAGATCGTGACAGAGAGGAGGACAGGAACAGGGGGAGGAGAGATAAGGAGAGGCATGGGAAGAGAGAAAGGAGCTCAAAAGACAGAGAGAGGGAGAAGAATGGAGAGAAAGAAAGAAAGAGGGAGCTGGATGAGGAGAAAGGGAAAGAGAAGGGCAGGGAGAAAGAGACGAGCAGGGAAGGAGAGAAGGAGAAGACTATAAAGACAGAAGAGATGGATAAAGAGAAGAGGGAGGAGGAGATGGAGGGAGAAGACAGAAAGGAGAAACAGGGAAAAGAGAAGGTGGAGAAGGAGGGAGAAGGGGAGGAGGGGGCTACGGTTAGTAAATTTGCCAAGCGCAGCAGTGAACAGACTGTGAGCTCAGCCAGAGATAGGTACCTGGCCAGGCAGATCACACGCTCTGCCAGCAAATCCTACATCGAGAAGGAGGAGGACTGACCAAAACACACACACACACATACACACACACACACATACACACACACACACACACACACACACACACACACACACACACACACACAGTATGTGTATACCACCTACTATAGTACACTGCAATGGACGGACTCTGAAGTGTGTGGTCATATCATTCTACTGCCTGGGCAGAGGGATGGAGTGATTCCCAGAGTTCAATGAGTGAATTAATTAGTTATTTTGAAAGCGGTGAGAGTGTACTTGTATGAGTGATTGAACAAGTGTGAAAGAGTATATGTGTGTTAGTGTGAATGATTGAATAAATGAACGAGTAAGTTGGTGAAAGAGAAGAAGTTACCCCACACTAGGGAAGTCTCAGAATATTTCTGTCACAGAACTTTGTTTTTGTTTTTTCTCCTGATGTACAGACACCTAAACCTACTGTGTATGTTGTGTTAATAAAAGCCTGCAGATTACTTTGTTTATGGTCAATCATTTCATTTTCTCTAATTCACAATTGGTGTGTCATATTTGAAAGTTTGTGAGTGATGCTCATATGACGTGACGTGTGTGTGCCTACGTTTATGAGTCTCACCACCTCGTCTTCACTGCCGTTTTCTCTCTAACCCTAACTCACTAACAATGGAGTTTTAGCTTGAAATTTTAACTATAAAGATGTGTTTTTGATAAATACCATTGTCCTCCAAGAGTAGATGAATTGATATGTCTATCTAGATGTAGCCATGGAGAAATGCCAGAGTAATAATGCTGTACAATTGTTATATATTGTGCTGTTACGTTTCATAGTACAACACAGCAGAACATTCCTGTAGTAGATAATACTTATTTTTTATTGCATCAAAAAATTAACCAGTCCACTCACAGAAAATAGAATCAAAGTAAGGGTCCATTGAGTAACTGTTGACAAAAAAACCAGAATTATTTCCTTACAACATATAGCCATTAATGGAGATCTGATCACTTTGCTAGGAAGGTGGGGTTAATGATTCATACGACTGAAGTGACAGCCGCAGACCTTTATTTCAAGGAAAGACATTCTACATTAAAGGGATAGTTCACATTATAGTCCACAGGCCAAGAGAAAGTAATTCATGGTTCAGAGTTGTTTAAATAGCCACTACTAACTTAAGCCACCTTTAAAAGAAAGTGATGAGTGTAAGTAGACAAAGATTGTACCTTATACAAATCTAAACTCAGACTCCCAACTCTGAATTCTCTCCCTTGCACCACTTTGACACTTCAGCTGCTGTGCCACTAGTCATGCCAACAGCTCACAGCACCACAAATGTGGCTCATACCTGGAAAAAGTAACTAGAAAACAATCAAAAAATAAATCACTTTATTTGGGGGGCCATATGTGAGTGCCTACTTAACCAATGCTTTGGGCCAACCTGATCAGAAAATGCATCAACCATATACATTTATTTTCATTGGAAGTTAGTGGCTATTTAAAACATTTCTGAACCATGTATTAGTTTCTACTGGCCCATAGTCAGATGGTTCCTTAACCTGACAGTAGTTCTACACTTTCAGTAGTAATACAAATCTACATTTATGACCACTCCATTTTGAGTGGTATGCTGACACTGCCAATTTATTTATTCATCCTGTAATCTGGAAGGAAGGAGGCCACAAAAATGCATCGCAGTTATTTATTTATTTTTAAAGTACCATCACACAACAATGCTGCAATATAGAGACTGCTGGAATGGACCACACCATGCAGACAGAGCAGAGAGCAATTTCTCAGAAGATATTGAGGTCAACAGATCATGAGGGAGCACAAGTTATACAATGAGTATATTACAAAGGATGGTCAAACATCTCCAGTTAACAGTACTGAAAAGCATTTTGTTCAAAGTGACAGTAATCATAGGGTTAGTCACAGCATTTTGACCTTAACTCAATGTTTTGAAACATGTCCTTAGTGTATTTTCCCTGTAAAGTCAGTCTTCACACCAAACTCAGCCACCGCCTTTGGACAAGCACCCCATGGAACTCCAGGCAAAATATATATTCTGAAAGTATGAGGAAAGGGATTTGTAAGTGGTCAATGCATACAACACAAGTCAAAGAATTGTGCATCCTATAGTAACCCACTCAACTCCATGATGTGTTCAGAAAACCGAATATCACCACTGTACAATCTGACGGTAATTCCAGCTATTTTCAGTTTAGGATTCATCATTACCACATCAACTACATGTCAGAGTCCCTTAAGACAAGCCTGCTCACCTGACAAGGGTAGGTGATGAGATTTGGCACATCAGCCAGTAAGCCAGACAGATAGGAAGCCCTGAAATACAACAGTAACTCATGAGAACAGAACCTGAGGTGTTTATGAAGACCAACAATAAGAATATTAAGCCTCAGAAAACCGAATGTCACCACTGTACAATCTGCCGGTAATTCCAGCTATTTTCAGTTTAGGATTCATCATAGCATTAACAAAGGTAACTGCCTCCTTAAAGGGATGTACATGTAGATTTCCTTACTTCCATTCAAACTGCAAGGGAGGTCACTTGGGGCCATATCTGACAGGGAAAAGAGATGTACATGTGATAAGTGAAAACAGACACCAAATACAAATGTAGGCTAGTGCCTTGCACTGCCTAAAATGTTCAGAAAACCGAATGTCACCACTGTACAATCTGCCGGTAATTCCAGCTATTTTCAGTTTAGGATTCATCATTACCACATCAACTACATGTCAGAGTCCCTTAAGACAAGCCTGCTCACCTGACAAGGGTAGGTGATGAGATTTGGCACATCAGCCAGTAAGCCAGACAGATGGGAAGCCCTGAAATACAACAGTAACTCATGAGAACAGAACATGAGGTGGTTATGAAGACCAATGAGAATGTTAAGGCTCAGAAAACCGAATGTCACCACTGTACAATCTGCCGGTAATTCCAGCTATTTTCAGTTTAAGATTCATCATAGCACTAATAAAAAGGTAACTGCCTCCTTAAACGGAGGTAAGTTTAGCATGTAGATTTCCTTACCTCCATCAAACTGCTGGGATACTGCAAAGGAGGCCACATCTGAGGGAAAAGGGATACATGTGAAGGTATCATGATTACAATACAGGCTACTGTACAGTGCCTGTAATGTTCAGAAAACCTAGAGTCACCACTGTACAATCTGACGGTAATTCCAGCTGTTTTCAGTTTAGATTTCATCAATACAAGATTTGACAAGATGTAGTTGTCGCATCGGACTGCACTTAATGCTATCGCTGACAAAGCTGCATTAACATGCTAATGTTTCACAAAATATTCAAGTAAGAATAACCTGTCATACAAATAGTCATTCAATAATTGACATTAGACAATTTACATTACAAGCAATAACAAATGCATTTAAGCCAGCTGGCGCAAATTCAAATTCAAAGATGGGTCATCTTACCCGCCACGTGCACCGCGGATTTGTTGAACGTGTGCATGACAGTGATATCTGCATCTCCTGGCTTCCAGTGCGTGGTCAACCAAACCTAGAACGAATTACACGACACTAGCATTAGGTCGAACACTTGAAATTAAAATTACACAATTCAACATGCTATTTTGCATTCACGTGGATCAGGCGGCTAGGTATCAAGCTAACAATTAGGAATCATCGTCAGTTATCGCATCGGACGGCACTTCCTATGTCGTTATCATCATCTCCACGAACTGCTGTCAAATTATTGGCTAGATAGCTAGCTAAATAAGCACTTCAGCTGAGGAATAGACTCACCCTTTGATACTTGCACTGTGTCCACCATGTGATTGTTCAGCGAGGCCCAAAGCCATCGACACTCCGCACAAACTCATGACAGGAGTTCAACGGGGAAACTGCGAGAGAAAGAAAAAAGGGGTGCAGTTAAGCTTTTATACTGCACCAGCACGCAGTTCACAACGTCGGTCGCCTGAATGTTACGTAAAACACAACGTCGACCAAACGTCGCCCATGGAACGTCCCAACAAAGATGTTTTAGAATTAGAAGATGGTTGAGTGGCTCGAAATCCAATGGTAGCCGTTGTCCAGCCCGGAAACGAGCAATTTAGCCACTGCAGGCATGCGCAAAGAGGTCTGTCAGTGATAGGTTTCATATAGCCTAATATACATTTGTAAAAGTAGCTGGACAACGAAATGCAAGTAAGTGTGAACGTATTTTAAATTGTGCTAGGAATGTTTTTATTCATGCGTATCCGCAAGTATTCACGAGGGCAGAGGATCTCGTCAGACTGCGCATGTGCGTAGCAGTCACTCTCCCTAAAAAAAAAAGGATTTTTTAAACATATAGATAGGCTAATATGTCTCGCCCTGTACGGCGAAGAGATCGTAAGACGTTAGACATTACAAGCGTTAAGCTAAAACCAATAAGAACAAGTTGCAAATATGAGTAAAACACGAATGTTCACAGTCTTCCTATTATTTTCCAGCATTGAAAAAACGGCCCAGTCCTAATCTTTCCTGACTACGGACGGAAATGGATGCTGAGTGAACCCTCTGGCCCCTACTATTTCTGTGACCCAACACTTTCTTGAAGTGTGTGCTCCCCCACACGGATTTAAAAATATTGTATTGGCGTAACTGTAAAAGATGAAAAACTTGTCCGAGACCATTGACCAAAAAGTCGGAGACTCCCTCAAGCCCATGCTTATACCAATATGCATTGATTTCCATGTGGGGGACTGCACAGCTGCACATTCCAAGGAAAATGGTGGAAGATTGAGTCGTAGCACTGACTGACTGACTACATAAAAAAGGGTCCTGTCAACTATGATGGGATTTATAATAATTCAAACCAAATATTTTGAAATGTAAAGCTTCTGATAGAGAGGGGGAACATTTAAACTGTTATCACATCAGCACTCTCTAATGAAGGCAATACCTATATCATTTTAGGATAAAAAGAAGACAATTGGAGCGCTTAGTGGCGTAGCACACTAATGCGTTTATCACGTAATCGCAAGGTTCCTGGTTCGATTCCGACCCTCGACCTATCTTGCATGTCATCCATCCTTCCTGTCAATCTCTACTGTCTCTATCCTAATAAAGCAGAAATGCCCTAAAAACATATTTTTTTTTAAAAAGAAGACACTTGCAAAATGTTGATAATTTAAATATTACAAAGCTTTAAAAAAGTATACAGAAAATGCGTGACCAAAAATATATTTACATGCTGTTGCGCCCAACCTCTTCACAGCGAGTGCGCACTTCAGAACAGTCATTCATTCATTAGAGGAGAGGGTTGAGCTAAAACCTCTTTCGCTCAGCAGGGTCATCTGTTCTCATCTGGTGTTTTAGGCTATTTCTGTCGGATGGGCTTGGTATTTGTGAAACAATATAGTTTCCTTTTCGTTAGAGAGTTCTCATTCTCAACCTGACTTGTTAATTGTTTCCCTCCATCATCAGTGCACACAGTGCAAGGTATAGTACCGTTTTTGATTTATTATAATTATAGCATTTTCGGCCTACTTATGTTATATGCAATACTTTTTTTTTTGCTCAACACGAATCTTTATGATAGTCATACACGATGTCTATGGCTGTAACATTAATTCTAATTGATGCTATGCATTATCCTTTAAATGTGCTGCATATATGCTTATTTAGAGATGTTTTCAAAGACAATACACATATAACAACACTACTGCATCAAAGTCTCAGTTTCTAAGAAGATTTTACATTGCTATGTTTCAACCAATAAGTTGCTGTATGAGACATGATCTCATATCAGATGTTACTCAGCCTAACAATGAAATACAGTATCATACTGTCTGTAATAGAAACATTTTCAGTCCTTTGAGATGACAGGAAACCATTAGTACTTCCACCGTCTGTGTCTCTGTGCGTTCCTTCCATTACTTGCCTTGTGCATCTATTTACACTAAGGTTGCCATAGTTGCCACAGTAGCCAGGTGAAGGGACAAGGCTTGGTTGCTAGAGAGACATTGTATACTTTTCCAACCAGACAAAGCATAGCAGATGGTAGAGCATAGTGAAGTCTCATACGGGAGACTACAGAGTGTTAAAGGGTTAGTTATCTGTCAATATTTGTTCGCTCTGTCCTGGACAGCAGGCAGAGCTCCTTTGAGGCATCACTGAGGCATCACCAGGGAGATTAATGGGGCACTTTATTTACTGTATGTTGATGATGTCAGGCCAGAAGAAATCAGATCAGACTAAACTGTCAGTTATGTATTACTTTTCAGGTGACCTTTAAACCTGCCTATGGACAATATTTTGATTGAATGTGTGTCACTGTGTGTGATTATTTGAGTCTGTGTGTATGTTACCCTATAACATTCACGTCAAGAGCATGTTGCCACCTGTGAGGAGTGACCGGATAATAGCTCAGCTTCCAAAGGTAACACACACATGCACACGCACACACACACACACACACACACACACACGATTCTTTGACATTTGTCCATGTTCAGTCATTCTAGACTAGAGAAGCAAACCCCTCATATACCAACAGTGCTGTCTAGACATGTTCTGCTGTCTGCTGTCTGTCTCTCTCTTTCTGTCTGTCAGTCTGTCTATCTTTGAGTCCATTGTGCCACACCGCCAACCAAGTTGAATCTAATCATGTGTCTCTGTAACACAATGACTAACTGTGTTAGAATTCTGGCGCTAAGAATTAGGCAGATGATTAAGTTGGACGATGTGATCATTTAGTGTTCATTACACAGAGCTAATGCTCTTAGTTCTGCCCGTGGCACAAGGTCTCATGGAGGGCTGTGGTGACAAAGCAGTTTAAAATGAAGAACCCGAACTGAAGTCACTGATACCCACAAGGCAGTTATTATTCTAGCTTTCCACAGCTTTCCACAGCTTTCCACAGATTTCTACCCAATCCAGTCCAATCCAATGAATGCTAGCAGACTTTCCTACTGATGTGGGTATTGTACTGTGTGTTCTGTCTCTCGTTTCTCTTACCATCTCTGTAAGCTCTCTATGTCCTACTTCTCTCCTCTCTTTTGCCTCTCTTCCTCTCTCTGTCTCTCTCTGTCTTCCTCCCCTATCCTTCCGTGTACACTCCCTATCTCAGTCCCTCTCTCTCTCTCTGCAGTGTTTCACTCCAGAGGCGGCACTGCACACTAAAGATGGCTTCCACTCGCAGGTGAAGTCTGCCTGTCAAGGACAGAAGACTGGTGCAGTAGGGTGAGATGCCAGGGAATCCCCCCCCCACCACACACACACACACACACACACACACACACACACACACACACACACACACACACACACACACACACACACACACACACACACACACACACACACACAAATTCATGTCATGTTTATAGTTTTACTAAATGTTTTGCTTGTGTCTGCAGCTTTAACATCGCCAAAGTGATTGTTGTAGGCGACGTGGCAGTTGGAAAGACATGTCTAATAAGCAGGTAAGGAAACGGTATAAACATTGACTCTACCAGAGATAGAAAGAGGCTTTGATCTACTACTCTAACTTCAGAACAGATACTGTTTATATGCAACAAGCATTTTGGGTGCGCAAGCTTAATTGGTGTTCGCTGAAGTCTCAAGAGAGCCAGACCCTACAATGATCATGTATCACTCAGTGGCACACTAATCATCTTTAGGAGTTGTTCTCAGCAATAGAAGTATTGCTGACCATGTTGTTGCCATTACACCCAGATGAATCCACACTGACTCCCGGCCTCAGCACAGAGCAGATGCTACTCAGAACCACTGATCTCCATACAACTTGGATTGCCTGACTGTACAATCAGTGACACATCCATGTCCTATTAGAGCTGTGTTGTGGCTGTCATTGTTACCCCTGCTTACAAACCACATTTCCAAACCACTTGGTCTATAAAAACGGATTGATGATTGATTTATTGACTTATCTACTTCTTGCTGACTTACTTGCTAACAGATATATTAGGCATCTGTTAGGGGTCTAGATGAGGACATTTAAGTCCGTTTATTGAAGTCATTGAATCTCCTGAATGGTTCCCTAATTTAGCAGATGATGTTGTAGCCCTCCGCACAGGAAGGGGACAGTAGCAGTAGTATGGCAGTGAAATCTGTGATGTCATTACTGTATAATATTAGTGAAGTATGGTATTAAGTAATAGTATTAAAGCCTCTATTTTGTGACTGTTCTAATCAGGTTCTGCAAGAACAGATCTAAAGATTAAACTGTCAAAAACAGTTACATTGTCATTGATTATATTCTAGCACTTCTGGCACTAAGATGACATGATCATGATGCTCTTGTAGGGGCATGCTACCATATATTAGGACTACATCCCCGAATGAAATACCCACAGTCTCCTGCTTCCCACATTCCCTCTGTTTAGACATTTTAGATCAGAACAGTAATCAAAGTTATGCCAGGGACAGTCATGCCATAATTTACAAAATCTAATATCTCTTTCTCTCCTCAATTCCCCTCAGGTTCTGTAAGGACACGTTTGATAAAAACTATAAGGCTACCATTGGGGTCGATTTTGGGATGGAACGCTTTGAGGTGCTGGGGGTACCCTTCAGTTTACAGCTGTGAGTATACTGTTCACTGTCATACCAACCCTCAAGACGCACACACACACACACACACACACACACACACACACACACACACACACACACACACACACACACACACACACACACACACACACACCTATATAATGTGATGGAATTAGGAATTGAATGACACTCGTTCTCTCTGTATTTAAGATGGGACACTGCAGGTCAGGAGCGATTCAAGTGTATTGCTTCCACATATTACAGAGGAGCACAGGGTAGGAAAACACATACACCCACATGCATTCACGTACCTGTGCGTGTGCATGTACACACACACACACACACACACACACACACACACACACACACACACACACACACACACACACACACACACACACACCTCTAATGCTGCTGTATGTCTCTCTTGGTATCCCTCCAGCCATCATAGTGGTATTTGACTTGAGCAGGTTTGACTCTCTGATCCATGCCAGGTAAGAGATGCCATTAAATTATAATAATACTACCTTTAGGAACTTAGGTTTAAGTTGTTATCTAGGTGGGTCTTCAGATAGGTCTGAAGCAAGCCTTACATTTTAATATGCCCAAAGTCATTGGAGTTATACTAAGGCTTTATTGTATGTACTTGACTGAATCCTGAGTGTGTGTGTATGTGTGTGTGTGTGTGTGTGTGTGTGTGTGTGCGTGTGCGCGTGCGCATGTGTGTGGTGCGTATTTATGTACTGTATTTGTTTTTGCATGTGTGCTTGTACGCAGGCAGTGGCTTGAGGATGCTATGAAGGAGAACGATCCCTCTAGTGTGCTGCTGTTCCTGGTGGGCACCAAGAAGGACCTCAGTGTGAGTGCCTGCCTGATCTCAAACTACAGACATAACTGAAAGGATCTGCACTTTCATGATACTGTAACTCCCCAAACACACTCCCCCTCTGTCTCCCTCCCTCTCTCCCTCTCCCCCTGTCTCTCTCTCTCTCTCTCTCTCTCTCTCTCTCTCTCTCTCTCTCTCTCTCTCTCTCTCTCTCAGACTCCTGATCGGTTAGCTTATATGGAGCAAGAAGCTATCAGACTGTCAGAGGAAATTAGAGCAGAATTCTGGGCCGTGTCTGCAAAGTCAGGTAGGGCTCACACACACACACACACACACACACACACACACACACACACACACACACACACACACACACACACACACACACACACACACACACACACACACACACACACTGTGTCCCTCTTGTTCTCCTTATTGTCTCCCCGCTCTCTCAGGGGAGAGTATCAGGGAGTTGTTCTTCCGGGTGGCATCCCTCACCTTCGAGGCCAACGTGCTGGCAGAGCTCGAGAAGAGTGGATCCAGGCGTGTCGGTGACATCATCAGTAAGTCAACAAACAAAATATTCTCTTGATTTAGTTATTGTCAAACATGAAAGATAGCAGGAAATAAAAGATACATGTCGCATATATCCATGTAAAATACAAAATTATACCTGTGTAACATAAGCACAAGACATCATGAATAAAGAACATTCAGTGCCTTTGGAAAGTATTCAGACCCCTTCACTTTTTCCACATTTTGTTGTGAACCTTGAACCTTGCGATTACGTGGTAAGTGCATTAGTGTGCTACGCCACTAAGCGCCCCTGCTATGACACTCTTAAAATTAGCTCAAATGTAAAAATGTCACCAACAAATGACTCAATAAGTTGAATTGACAATCTTAATGCAAGGACTGGGGAGTTTGTCAGGATCAAGAGAAAATTATGAAATTTGCTGAGTTGGTAGTGACATTCTAATCTACACAGAGTGTAATTGATTCCTATGCAAATCAGAGACCCTTTAAAACCAAAGATATTCATTCCAAAATTACATGAACTATTATCCTTGCGTTACGATGAACTCAATTCAACTTATTGAGTGATTTGTTGATAACATTTTTGCATTTTAGCTAATTTTATCATAGCAAAGGGTCTGAATATTTATGTACATGAGGTATTTCTGTATTTCAATTTTAATAAATGTACTGAAATTTCTAAAAACCTGTTTTCGGTTTTGTCATTCTGAGGTATTTTGTATGGATTGATGGCAAATTCTTTTAATTTAATCCATTTTAAATTGAGTCTATAACACCACAAAATGTGGAAAAAGTGAAGGGGTCTGAATACTTTCCGAAGGCACTGTATCAACTCTAATTGTGTTTCGAAATGGCAATGCAAGGTTTCAAAGGAAAATATTCGTACATATACACTCGTATTTCTTCATTTACCCCCATTTGTTTTACCATAGGAATTACTGAAAGCACAGAGGAGAAGTACAAACCAACCAAGTTAAAAAATATCTGCTGCTGAATGGAGAGAATACACAGTATAGAGCTGTGGACAATCATACAGGATAATGATAAGAATAGAACTACAACAAAACAGCAGGAGAGGCTGAATGGCAAAACTAGACATATCTCTGGAAAGGATAGAATCCAAAGGCCACTGACTTTCAATTGAGAGAGATGGAACTAGAGACAGTTGTTCTATCTCTGTGGATGGACCCAAGAGCAACAATGGAGTGTCATGATAATGTGTTTGGGATTTTTTAAAATTTATTTTCTTAAATTGAAATGGGCCAGGCAAACCAAGGGCTTCACTTGGACCAAAAGAAGATAGCTTCAACAATCACAAGACCAGGGTTAGGAGTCAATGCTGTCAAAAGCCTCTTTCACTCCGAATCCCCTCCAAACAACAACGATAGATGTTAACTAAGCTAATGGCTACTCTTGAGTTGACACGGTCCTCTCTGGTGGGGGTCGTTTAGGTATTAACCAAAGGAATACAATATTCCCTGTCACTATCAGTGACATGTGGCTCCTCTCTGAAGTTATATTTTCCAGGGAATGAGAGCCGTCAGCCCCCCCCCCCCCCCCCATCTCCTGTCATGTGGCTTTGCTGCTGCTAATGTAACACATACGCTAGTTCCCATGACCGCTCTCATACCCACAGCCATCTCCACCAGCATTAGATTCACATGCTCCCAAAATGGAGAGATTGTTTTGCAGAGAGGGAAAAGAATGTTTCATTTACATCTCACACCAATCGAATTATGGTCACAGTGAGGAGGCGAACAGATATTCATTTGTGTGCACTTATAGGATGTCCTAATATGCACTGCAGATATTTTTATTACATTTTTATTTTATTTAATGTAGATGAACAATGAACATTCAGTCATAACTTCATTTTAGCCTGAAGTGGAGAAATGGCTAATTTGTATGTGTGTAATACATGTAATACAAAGAAGCAAAGGCTAATATGAAAATACTGACAATAAATGTATGAAGCCAGACACTGATCTTGTAATTCAGAAGGCCTTAACAATGTGTATAGTTGAACAAAAATACTATGAATAAAGGAGTGTTTATGTGAGTGTGGATATGGCCTCTGCCTGACTTGGCTACAGTCTGTGCAATACTGTATGTGCACACAGGGCATGCGCGCGCGCACACACACACACACACACACACACACACACACACACACACACAGTTTGCTCCTCTGTAACATACTGTGCTATTCTCCCTGGTGAGGTGTGTGCATGTCTTTGTGCTAAAGGTCAGTGGCACACTTCAATAAAACACAGGACTTTCAATATGAACACTTTTATTAAAGGGATCAAAGGTAGAAAAGGTTATTAGCAGTGTTATACAACAAGATACATAATCCCTCCTCATCCACTGCCTACAACCTGGGGCATATTGTGGAAGGGAGCAATGTTAGGATGTTGCAGATAGAGGTACAATGCAAGTTATTTAGCATGACAAAGAGCCATGACTGTTCTACACAATGCATTTCAGTTGGAACTTTCTGTAACTTTGTACCCTCCTAAAGCCCAAGACTGTCCATCAGTGACTCTGGGGACTACAGACAAGCAAATAGTCATAACTGAAAACCACAATTCCCAGAATACATCAGTGATGTGTTTGAGTCATGCATAGGTCACCACCAAATAAATAGACCCGATGCCTTTTCACCAAAAATATTAATAGTTCTATTATGGTAAGAATGTATGGCAGATGTCATCACCTGAGTCATTCCTGCAGAGCTGAGATCATACCCACTGCAGTTTGCACCTGCAATCATCAAATGGGTCCACCTTCAGTGTTCACAGACTTGTAAGGGTTGGATACATCAAAGCAATTAGGTGAAAGCTCAGGTTAGAGCCATCACTATATTGCCTAACCCTATCCACCAAAGAGGCAGAAGCTACGGGATGTGGCCAAGCACCAAAATGGAGCAGTACACATACAGTATAATGCCTGACACCCTAGTGGTGTGGTTTAAATGTTCACACAATGATTGTAAATCAAGGATGATGGATTGAAAGAAATGCAAACTTCATAGACAAGAGAAAAACTGTTAAACATGAGCAAATTCACAACAATTATGCTTTGATAAACTACCAAGGATGTTGGACACAGCAAAAATACATTCACATGGACAATAGGCAAACTAGAGATTAAGCAACCATTGTAAGGAAAAGATTGTAATATCCTACCAATTCCTTGATCTCAATCATCAAATGGGTTCACTTGTGTTGTGGTTCCGAGGTGATAATTTGGAACACTGGAGCAAACCTCTCTCGCTCCCCTACCAAAAATACAGCTCAAGAACACATGCTATTCACATAAAAGCCCTATACAAATTAATAGAAGGCTCTGATCCACATATTCCCATCACTGGATTCAAATCGGGGCTGGTACACTGACTAGCATTGATTTCTCTGTGGGCTTTGAACAAAAGTGAATGAGTGGGAAACTGGCAAGGTTTCAGACATTTCAACCGTCTGTTTCAACAAATCCCTTCAACATTTCCCAAGTTTCATTCACCACATCTTTGAGTATAAGAATATCAAACATTTTACTAAATACAAGAGACTCGTAAGCTTGTGCCTGTGTACGAAGGGGTGTGTGTTGGTTGGACAGACATGTGAGGAGTACAGGCTTAGGGTTCATACTGAAAACAGTGTCTTTATTCGTTTTAATGCATCACTACAAAAACGCAGACAGCTTC
This sequence comes from Argentina silus, assembly GCF_951799395.1. Lineage (NCBI taxonomy): Eukaryota > Metazoa > Chordata > Actinopteri > Argentiniformes > Argentinidae > Argentina > Argentina silus. The sequence continues at coordinate 7,020,060 of NC_139656.1, read as the reverse complement.
CTGATTGGCTCGGTAAAGCGCTTGTTGGCGACCTTTCGCCACAATCCACCAATTACCATGAGGCAAGGGGTGGGGGGGGGGGGTCTACATGGCAAAAGGACAATACATGCGCCGAACCAAACTTGGCAAAAACACTTGTCAACCAATCAGACGCTTTCATTTGCATCTCCTAATCTTTTTATATTTTTCTTTAAAAATCAAAGAGAAAAGAGAAAGTATAGCATACCCCATTGTATGTTTCTAAAATAAATCAAAAAGGAGAAAGTTGTCTGACAAACAAGCGTTCTCCATAGGTCCATGTCCTATTCGTTTGTCAGCAGTTTCAAGTGTTTGTCTTTGTGTCGATGTTCTGTGTGAAATACAGTTATCCCCACTAAATAATAAAATACTATGTGGCTGGCAAATAGAGGGGAAAGAGGGATAGAAACCAGAAAGAAAGAGGGGAAGGTAGATAGAAAGAGGGGAAGGTAGATAGAAAGAGTGGGGGAGAGAAGAGATGAGCCCCAGAGAAAGAAACATTCTAGATACACAGTAGCTAGGAACAGAGAAAGGGAGCAAGTTGGACAGGGAGAGAGAGACGGATTTGATATGGGACTCCAGCCGGTGAAGAGGATAGTGGGGTGAGACAGTTGGGATGAATGGTATGGGTCCAGTCTGATGGAGAAGGTAAGGAGGGGGTATTCTGATGAGGATGGGGGGTTTGGGTATTTCCTTGAGGATGGGGGGGGGGGGGGGGTATTTATATGAGGATGGGGTAAAAGGGGAATGGTGGGGTTTGGGGGGGGGGCGTGAAGAGACACCCCCCTCTCTGTCCTATCGGTCCATCTCGTCCAGCAGGGGTGTGGCGTCTCCAGCGATGGACATTGGCGTGCTCTCGATCATGGGGCTGGGGGAGGGGCGCGGGGTCATGCGGGTCTTCTTCTTACGCTCAGCCTCCTTCTCCTGAAGCCACTGTTCTGCCATCTTGCCCCAGTCCACTGCAGTGCTGCCGCTTGACCTGCAGGGGGAGACAGAGGGGAGGTTTAGTTTAGACAACTTGAATGTTTTGTAGATATATTTAGTTTATACGGTTGCTTACTGCTTGTAAGCAAGGAGGGTATTTCTCAAAGCAAGGTAGCTTTCTTAAACAGTTCTATACCTACTTCCAAAAAAAACTTAAATTGTAAAATGTACCAGCACACACACTCTGACTGCATTCCAGTTCTCTACCGGTCACCCAGAAGTGAGCACTCGTGCACTTCCCCATTGGATTGGTCCACTCCTTCTACCTTCATGGGGCCAAGTGTACAAGTGCGAATCGGAGCGCAACCTTAGTCTCTCCGTCTCTACTTACTTAGGCTGCTGCTGTGGCGTGCGTCCTCTAGACGAGGTGGAGGAGGAAGAAGGCGTGTTGGACGAGTGTCCGTGATGACTGCTGCTGCTGCTGCCGCCGCCGCCGCTGTGGTGGCCGTGGTGGCTGTGGCCGTGTGTTTGTCCTTGCGAGTGTGTCGAGTGCCCGTGTCCTTGCGAGTGTGAGGACTGCGGGGTGGTGCCGGGGTACTGGGGCGTGCCCATGTTCTGCTGGCTGGGCGTGGTGTAGGAGTAGTTGGGTGTCATCATGGGCGTCGCAATCGGCTGCTGGGGCGTGGCAAACACCTGGAAGGGGAAGAGAGATATATTCTAGAGATTAGATACAAAGACTGAGATTCTGAGGGTGTGATGACTGCATAGAGTAGTAGACAATACACACTTACTTGCCCGAAGAGGCATTTGTCATATGATCTTTACAGTAGAGGTATATCCTTAATGATCAGAAATGTTTTAAAGAATTCTAAATACAATCCTAAGGGGTTAGGCCCTGCCCTTCCCTGAAGAAGCACTCACATGATAACCTGAGGAGCTGCCTCCACCTCCCCCGGTGCTGCCGCTGTAACCGTATTGGCTGGAGCCCCACTGGGCCGGCGTGGTATTGGGGTTGGCGCCCTGGCCTGTTACCGCAGCGATGGCGTTGAACATCTGTGAGGTCATGTTGCGCGGGAGAGCGTTGACCGCTCGCGTCAGGTCTGAGAGGGAGAGAGGTTATCAAACATGAATAAGGAGGTTCTTTGATTGCGCATGTGTGTGTATGTGTGTGTATGTATGTGTGTGTATGTATGTGTGTGTATGTGCGTGACTAACCTGCGATGTTGATGTTAGCTGGTGTAGCGTTGACAGATGCAGGTGTCCGTGTTCGGCTGCTACTGCTGGGGGTGATGCCTTTAAGAGAAGAGGGAAAGAAAAGAGTTTAGAGAAATATACCTACACTATAATGCCTGTGACATTTCACAAAATTAGGCCACTGACCAAAATTTTTTTTTTTTTAAAAATCACTACAACAGTGACATTTAACAAAAAAACTAAACCCAACACTTTCTGTAGAAAATGAGTGGTTCATGCATGGTGTGATAAACATTTAGATAAACATTTCAGTGGAAGCGGGTCAAGTAAGATTGTCAGGGAGGGGGTTCTAGCCAATGGGCAGGCATCACACACCTGGTACAGGCTCCTGGAAGTGGTCTTTGAACCATCTGAAGAGTCCATTAACGGTTCCGAACATCTGAGAGCGGTAGCGGAAGCCGTCAGGCGTGATGGTCACAAACTCAACACTACAGGGACAACAGGACATGTTTATCAACACAACCGACATCACAATGATGCATCATATCTTCATGCATCACATTTGGTAATCATACTTGATTATATGAGTTGGTGGCCCAGTATGAACAGACAGACAGGTCATTACAGGGTTATGGTTGGGGTAAAAGGATCATGGTTAGGGGTTGGGGTTGGGGTTACTCACCGTGGTTTGCCTCGAGGCTGATAGCCCAGTATGAACTTCCCTGGTAAATCTTTACAGGCCGATACAAAGTAGGGGATAAACGTAGGCTTCTCCTTCTTAGACCTGACCAACAACTCCTCCATTTTCTATCAGAGGGAGAGAGAGAGATGAAAGATGAGGGGATGAATGAAAGAGAGATACAGAGATGTACAGTATGTCACCATGGTAGCAGCACTTTCTAGTTATCTAGTATTCCTGGAATATCCTGCCACACTTTTTCAGGTTAATATGGAACATAATCGTCTCCCTATACCTTCCTGTCTCCTCCATTGCAGTCCTGAAAGTACTTGTGTGTGAGGAGATCGCGAGCGAACGCCGCCATTGGCTGAATATACCGAGCTGTGATCTCATCCAGATCTTCAAACTCCTACAGAAAGAGAGGCAGAGATGGATGAGAGAGAGAGAGAGAGAGAGATAGAGACATGGGTTTGAGTAATCATAAAGGGCCATCTTGCCCTCTCACACAGATGCGTACAAAAACCGCTCACTCGCGCATCCAGAGAGCCTAGGCTAACATGACACATTCGCACAGCCCTCACCTCAGTGTTGATCCAGAGTGTGTGTCCCAGACTGAAGGCGTTCTCCTTGCCCTCCTCTCTAACATCCACATGCTGGTATATGCCATCAGCCACCTACAACACACACAAACAAAATAAGTAATCTAGAACTCATCCCAACATGTCACAAATCACACTACAAAAAACTGCGTTCACTCTTTCCACTTATGGACAGATCCATCCACCCATCCCTCCATCCATCCCTCCATCCATCCCTCCCAGCCACCCACCGCTCCCTCCCTCCCTCCCTCCCTCCCTCTATTCTTACCTTCCAGGTGACAGTGAGGTGGTTCTCTCCTTTGCTGCTGGGTCTAATCACTACATCACCCTGGTCCATAGACTCCATCATCTTCTCTGCCTGCTTGAAGTTGATGTTGTGGAAGGAGGGGTGGGCGATCACGCGTTTTATATAGGCTGGAGAAGGAGAGGGAGGGAGACAGAGAGAGAGAGAGACAGATAAAGAAGGGAGAGAAAAAAGCGAGTGAAGAATGATATTAGGGAATACAATGAATAAGAAGATTATTTCTTTCAGGGTGTTAAATATAATGTTTGGCCACCATAACCTTGGTAGAAGGGCTTACTGGTTCTCTGCTGTTTCTTCTTAAGCTCCTCCTCCTGTTTGGTGTCCTCCGTCTCTGCGTCAAAGTCGTAGTAAGTGTCCTTGGGCAGCTTCCACTCGTTGTTCTTGTCCATCAGGTCAGAGGTACGACAAGTCAGGTCCACGTTGAATTTCTCGATGTCGATCTTCATGATGCGGCAGTGCACCGTCATGCCCACCTGAGAGGTTTAGAGAGGGGGGGGGGGTCAATAATACAGCTTAGTGCTAACTGATCAGTTAAGTATGTGATGGTTAGCCTGACTGACTACCTACCTACCTGTCAGCCAAACTAACTACCTAACAAACCACCTCCAGGCTCACCTTGACCCTCTCCTCAGGGTGTTTGACCACCTTGTCACTGAGGAATTTGGTGGGGATGAAGCCCTGCACCCCGTTGTCCATCCGTGCCCGCACTCCGATGGCCTGACCTGGACACGAACCGCTGTCAAAGTGGTTCCACACCTGGGAGAGGGACGGGTGGAGAGGAGAGGAAGAAAGGAGGAATAAAAAAGAAGAGAGTTTTGTTTTTTGTCTGAATCAACTTAGCATCATTTAGAGGTCATAGTGTGAGGGTTAAAGGTGAAAGGCACCTCGCTGAGTTCAGGGAAGTTGTCCTGTTGGCAGAAGGGGCACTGCCAGAGTCCAGTGGCATCGTTACGGATGGCCTGGTCATAACTCTCCCCTTGGGGGCGCCGGTGAGCGATACCAGTCACTACACTGGTGATCAGCTTACCTGGGAACAGACAGAGAGGAGGGAAGAAGAGGGAGAGTGTGTGAGCACTAATTGAGAATGAGAGCAGATGTGGAGGGTCATGTGTATGTTGTGTGTATTTGAGTGTCTGCAATATTGAGTGTGTGGAGTATTTTAGTGTGTCGGGGTAGTGTGTGAGTGTGTTATGACCTATGTAGAAGGTGGGTGGAAGTGTGTGTCACCTAACATGGAAAGAAGCTCTGTGTGAGTGTGTTACGTAAGTAGAAGGTGTGTATGAACCTACATAAAAGGTGTGTGAGTCGGTTACCTACTGTACGTGTTTAGGTGGTGTGTGTGTGTGTGCGCGTGAGAGAGTATTACCTATGTAGAAAGTCTCAGGGGTCTCCTTGGTGAGCAGGTTGAAGACCTCCTCAGTGTTGGGGGCTCTGTAGGGGACTCTCAGGTCCTTGTACCTGCAGCTCAGCTCAGCGCGGATGTCATACAGTGTAATACCCTTGTTACCATAACCCTACAGGGGATGGATAACACATTACAGCTGAGTATACACAAGTTAACATCATACAGTCTGATACTCCAATACCCTTTTTTACCATATCCTTGTGGGAAAGGCAAGGGGAGAAACACTGGTGAGTATCTGCTACCGCCAAAAGCTGTGCACGCACACGCACACACACACACACACACACACGCATCCACACACACACACACACACACACACAACTGACCTGTCTCTCCAGCTCCTCAGCGAAGGCGTCCAGGTCCAGGTCCTTGAGACGTTCCGGGTTTTCAAGGATCTCTTCCAGTGCTCCGGCCGGGTTGGCATCTTCTGCTGACTCATCGTACTCCAGAGCGTCGACGGCCATCTTACGGGCCCACTCATATGTCTCAGGATGGACACGAGACCCGTCCAAAACCTCAATGTATGAGTCCGTACTGCAGAGAGAGAGAGATAAAGTCAGAACCCACACCTACATACAGAATACAATGGACCAAAAGAAAAACAATACCATGAACGAATGTAGAGAGATGGAGAAACTACATGTAACACAAGCACACATAATACGCCCACCTGTCTCCGAGCGAGGCAGTGTCTATTTTTATGAAGCCAGCACAGTTGATGAAGACCTTGGGGCCCATGTGACACATGGTGACCAGCTGGGTCCTATTCTCCAGACGAGTGTTGTTCTGCTTCAGGATCTGGAGGGGAAGAAACATACACAAAATGAAGAAAGAAAAAACCCATTTCATTCACTTTATTCATAAACAGGTCATTTAGTTTAAGTTCAACATACAGGGCAGGCACAATGTGCCTTAGGTGGAGAAAGCCTTGACATACTGAACACAGCTTTGAGTCAAAGTAACACACACACACACACACACACACACACACACACACCTTGAGCAGGTGGGATCCCTTCCTGATTCCGAGGCCACAGACGAACTGGACCAGGCTCTGAGTGTAGGGATGGGAGATGGCTCTGTTCACATCCACTCCCACCTCATTAACCCGGTTAATGAACTCACAGTACAGAGCACTCAGTAGGTCCTCCTTCACTACTTGCTCCTGGGAGGGGGAGGGGGAGGGGGGGATAGAGAGATTATCATAGAATCCATGTCCTTGTCAGTAGATATACTGCATGCAGCAAGTAGCACGCACACACGCACACGCACACACACACACACACACACCTGTAGAGGATGTAGTTTCAGGCAGAGAATGTCCTCATCGGTACTGCAGACTTGAGCATACTCCACTAGAGGGTCCTGGATCTTCCTCGCCACGGAAACCGCCTGTCGTAGCAGAGGGGGGTAGTCTCTGTAATCGGTCTAGAAAGGGGGAGAGAGGGAAGGACCACGGTTAGATGGTAGATGCTCTAACTAGGAATGTAACTGTGTTAACACAGTCCCAAGTATCAAATTGTATAGCCCAGTGTTCATATGGGTTGTGTGTGTGTGTGTGTGAGTGTACTTCCTATGGTTTTTGCAGAGTACAGAGTGTGTCTGTGTGAGCTTACCTCTGACTTCTTGCTATTCATGTACAGCATGGCCAGCTCGTTGTCGACCAGCTCCACTCCTACAGCGGGCAGAGAGGACTCCTGCTCCAGCTCACTGATGGTCCTCTTGATGTCCTCCATCACCATGTGGGCATCCCTGCAGAAACCCCCCCCAAAAAACAACCATATTGGTCCCAAAGTGCTTAACAGTCTAGGGCCTAATCCCCCACAGAGCAAACATAGGCCACCATGGCAAAAAGAAGCCCATAGGGGGACATACTGTGAGGTGGAAGTGGAAACAGTTCTGGAGGCATACGAGGTATGAATGAAGAAAGATTAAAACTGGGGCTCACCTATTCTCCCCAGCAACAGCTACCACGTGAGGCTTCTTACTAATCAGAAACTTTTTCAGGGTCTCAATGTCATGGAGCTGAGGATGAGACCAAACAAACTCATTATTTATGAGGTGAACGACAATACAGTCAAATATATACTGTGAGATCAACAAGGACTTCTCCTAATGACATGAAACATGTAAATGACAACATGCCATGTAAGGTAGGTAATAGGGTATTCTTGTCCTCAGTCTGTACCTTTTTCTCCCTCTCATCCTCCTTCCAGGCTGTCCTTCTCTTCAGGAAGTAGGGAAGACGCAGGAAGTCCACCACCTCTCCCTCTCCGTTGATCAGAGAGCAGAACACTGGCGTGTCTCTATGGCAACATTCAGGTTGTGATTTAGACAAACATTACCCTATCCAAGTTCTAAGCGACATGTTAACTTATGGTTGAAAGAAGATTGGTTCGGTCTTTTGAAATGTGTTTATTATGGAATTATAAAAAAATAACCCATATACAGTACCAGTCAAAAGTTTGGACACACCTTCTCATTCAATGGTTTTTCTTTATTTTTTATTATTTTCTATGTTGTAGATTAATATTGAAGACATCAAAACTATGAAGGAACACATATGGAATTATGTAGTAAACTAAAAAGTGTTAAACAAACCTGAATATGTTTTATATTTTAGATTCTTCAAAGTAGCCACCTTTTGCTTTGATGACAGCTTTGCACACTCTTGGCAAGGTGTGTCCAAACTTTTGACTGGTACTGGTGCCAATCTGGTGCCTTTAACCTGACGCTCGCCCATCACATACACTCACCTGCTGTCGGAGAAGGCCACTCCCAGCACCTTGATGCCTTTGCCCTGACCCTCATCCATCAGATCATCATCCTCCTCCTCCACCTGCTGGTCTGGTCTGTATGGAGACACCTTCAGCCAGTTGTATAGCCTCCGGCAACACGACTATTGAGATAAATAAATTGAAAAATTAGAGTAAAGCAGATTAGGCTGCAGTTAAGGATGACGTTAGCCAAGGCAGTTTGTATTTTGGTGTTTTCTGTCACCCAGGGTAATTTTTCAAAACCTTACATGTCGTCTGCCCAATTACCTTAACAATGTTCTCCTTGGCCTCGGCGATGAGCTTGTTCTTGAGCTCTTTGGCCATCTGTGGGTAGAGGAACTGGGTCAGGGATCTCTCTATGGCCATGGTTCTCTGTCTGTTCCACTCCTGCACCTGGTGACTGAACTCATCCCTGTAGTAGAACTGCTTGATCTCATCAAAGTAGGTCTGATCAGCAGCAAACCTGAGAGAGAGGGCAGGAATGAGAGAGAAATGGAGATGGGGACACAGAGAGAGAGGGAGGGAGGAAGAAATAAAAGGACATATGGATTACAACCCAGTCTTTAGCCATGACTCAAGTGAAACTGGCTCACTAACCACGTGGGAATACACTGGTGTACAGAAAAGGCCTGTGTTTCCTCTTACCCTTTGACCCCTATGAGGTCGATACAGATGTCTATGGTGAGCAGCCCCTCCTCCTCCGCCAAGCACATCTTTAAGAACTGATCTCCGTTCAGCTCCTTCACTGCCTTGTTCTTCAGGTACTTGAAGGAGTAGCCAGAGTGAGCCTCGTCCACTTCCTACAGTAACAAGACGGTGATAGAGGGAAGTTAACATGGTGTTCAAAGGAAAGCTGCCTCGCATAAAGCCCTTCCTATGACTGTGAATTACTGAGAACAGAGACTGGGCTCAACTCTGGAAGTGAATTGAAATTTAATAAATCAATTGAAAAGTCCACATAGAAGATAATGGGCAGCTTTGTAGTGGTACACCTCTTGCCCTTTTTGGTTTGTTTAACGTTAGTAAAACATTGTTGTGAGGTTTGTACATTCTTGCAATTGGTTTGACAAATATCAGAAAAGCATTGCACTGCCTACCTTCTTGCCCTTCTTGGTGGGCTTGATGTTGATCTTGGCCCTCTCCTGGAAGGTCTGTCTGAGGACGTGCCTGACCAGAGGCTCACGGGCAAGCTGCATGGCCACCATGTACCTGGTCCCCTCCAGCACCGCCTCCGGACTGTTAAACTGACTAGAGAGAGAGGGAGGAGGGGGTGGGTGTGTGCATGGAACAGAGGGAGAGACATGGCAAGTGTGTGAGCAACATCTGCTCCTAATATGGCACATACAAAGATAATGGCCATGATGCATGCACAGCCACATGCAATATGATAAAAGGCAAAGGAAGAAAGAAAACAACTATAAAGTCAAGAAAATTTGGAGCGACGTCATCATTGTCAACAGAAGCTGGAGATTTTACCTGCAGACGTAGTCTTTGGCCAGCTCTACGGGCTCAGCAGGGAACTGCTCTGTCTCGTGACGCTGGTAACTGTCTCTCAGATTCTCCCCAAACTGTTCGGGAGTCAGTCCAAACTTCTTAGCCAGGCCGTCTGCACAGAGAGAGCAGGATAAAGATCACACTAACAGGGTCTGGTCCACGTAAAAACTGTCTAACAAATTAACCAGTTGTCTGGCACTGATCTTGTTTTTTACTGCCTATGTAAAGAAATGACCACCAATGATTTGATGTTGAGATCAGGTCACTCACCGAGCCCTGCACTCTGACAGATGCTGTACATGTCCCTACGAGATGCCAGCTTCAGGTCAGGCCCCTTCTGCTCTGGCTCTTCCTCCTCCTCCTCCTCTTCCTCCACCTCCGCCTCTTCACCTACAGCAGTGGAAGGGGAACAGAAAAGCAATGAGAATGGATTAGATATGACTCCAACTCCAAAACATCCCGTCGAATCGCTAAATCTTCAATCTGAATTCAATAAGTTAAAAGTAGTTCAAACGTCAGGTGATTATTTTCCATTATGTGAAATAATACAGCCACTCTATAATAATGTTATTTCAAAGCTGACGTGAGAGAAAGAGACATATCCATCCATCCATCATTTCTCCATACCATCTTCCTCTGACACCTCCTTGATCTTCTTGAGCCTCTTCTTCTTCTTGCTGGCCTTGACAGCGTTCTGCATCTTGGGGATGTCTCTGCCATAGTACAACAGGAAGTGGTTGTAGACGTCACCTAGCTCATCGATGGACTGGACATCTTTCAGTCTACAACAGGAAGGGGGGGAAGGAGAGGAGAGGGCAATACTGTTAGTCTGTCATCTCAATGTTGTTTACCTCAATTATGTCTTAGGTGTCTTGATCAACTGTATTGTCACACTTTATGAACGGTCCTATATGTATACCAGGGGAGGCTGGTGGAGGAAGAAATTCGGAGGGCGGGCTCATTGTAACGCATGAAATGGAATTAGGAATAGTGTTTGATACCATTCCTCATTCCATGCATTACAACAAGCCCGTCCTCCGATTTCTACCTCCACCAGCCTCCACTGATGTATACCCTATTGTGTATACTGTAATGTCTCATCATTTTGCACCCATTGCTTCGCTCCATTTGGAAAGTATACACAGTGTATGGGTGACCAGTACTAGACAACACAGGTTACATTGACCCTTCATATGACCGTGTCCTCTATGACCCCAGTGTTGGGTAAACATACCGCTCCAGATCAGCCGTGTCGAGTGGGCGGATGCCGTCAGACAGCGGTTTGTCAGGGTCAGCAGAGATCTGTTCAAACTGGTAGCCCTGCATCCTCTGGAAAAGACGCCTCAGGTTCTGCTTCCGGGTCTTCAGCTGGGTCCACTGGGGTCAGGACACAGGAAGTGCTTAGGATCAGTGTCTGTCATGTGTCATAAGGTGTCATCTTGATGTGGATGTTGCATCAGACAGCGTATTTGCAGTCAAAACCATTGGAGGTCACTCGTACTGTACCTTCTCGTCCCACTGCCACACCTTCCACAGGTCGTTGATGTTCAGCTCCGGTTCAACATACTCTTTCCTGTAGAACGCTATGAAGGGAACCTGAGGGGCACGTAGAGCAGAGTAAGCACAGAAGAAAACGAGATGCCAAAATTGACACAGTTTAAATGCAAGTGCTTGGTAAGGGGTCAACCTGACACACTAATAATGTTGCCTCAGAACAACACAAGAAATTAGAAGTGAACAGAGAAGACTGAGGATGAGGACTGAGAACTAACAGGACCAGGACTTGGACAACCCAAGTCAAAAGGGTTACATTTGAAAAGTACGGCTGTGTACCTCAAAGTGCTGGTTCCTCATGAAGTTGAGAGCCTCTTTGATCTTGGCGATGGTGCTGGGACCTTTCCTGCTGAAGTTGGTGGTTGTCCCCCGGTCCAGGTAGTCTGTGCTCTCCTGATAATGAGGTAGGTATATATAGCGTTATAGTGGGGGTGGAATGAGGAACCATGTAGGTAATGTAAGGACTGGTCATAGGCCGTAGATCATACCTGCATGGAGATGGTGGGGGTAGAGAAGGCATGTCTGTAGATCCACTCTGCTTCCTCCTCCAACTCATTATCCTCGGCAGGCTTCACTTTGAGGGAGCGCAGCTATCAGACAGAACACAAAGGGTGAGAAACACACACAGGCACACACGCAGAGCAGCGATGATGCACTACACTTAGGACACAGGATGGTGACCCAGACAGATAGACATACACCAGATAGACATACACAAGTTAGGATCCGAAATTAACACCTGTCACTCTGGCAGGTGCTTGTGAATGGCAGCGCTTTATTCTGTATCATCATAGAGTTTTTAAATATCTACTTAATATCATAATTTAGGCCGTATGACTTTAGTTCTTTGGTTTTCAAAAATTGGACAGATGTCGTACTTTGACACTGTCCGCAGTTCGAGGCGGATAGCCTAACTTGCGCACACACACCTGGAACCTCTCGGGCATGTCAGTGGAGCGGATCTCGTTGTCCTGGTCAGTCATGTGACTGCTCTCCAGCTCGCTGGGCTCGTAGATCTCAAAGATGCTCTTCCTCCCCACCCTCCTCTTTGTCTGCTTCTTGGGACGATCCCAGCCCTCTTCATCTTGGTCTTCCTCCTCTTCCTCACCCTGGTCATATGCGTCTGCGTCAAAGTCTGCAAAGTCAAAGTCCCCCCCGAAAATCTCCTGGGCCTCCTGGAGGGCTCTGTATGAGAGAGAATGAGAGATGAAGAAGAAGAGAAAAGGGAAAGGGTAAGAGGGTGATTATACAACCGTCTGGCCTTCAATAGTGCAAGAAATGTTTGTACCCTTCAATAGTGCTAGAAATGAATGTCTGATCTCCTATATTTCCATGTCAGAGGTGAACATGGAACACTTACGCATCTGTGTATCCTGAGAACTTCTTCCCCCTCTTCTTGGTGATAGGCTGGCCATCATCGTCAACGATAAAATCATCAATATCTGAGGGGAAAATGCTTTATTCAGGGGTTGAGCCAAAATATAGTGCGACACTTTTGTGCTCCAAAGAATAACAATTCCATTCAATTTGACATTCTGAAGAATCCTCATTAAAGTGATAACCACATATGTGTAACAGCTGAATGTTGTAGTGGGAGGGTAACTTCATTGTTGTTGTACCTGACTCCTCATCTCCTTCCCCCTCTTCTTCATCATCACCATGGCGATGAAGCAGCACATCGACAGCCTCACCCTCCTCCAGTTCATCGTCATCATCCCCATTTCCAGTAAAGATCTCGTCTGCGATCTGGTCTTTCTCATCATCCTCCTCTTCATCATCGTCCATAGTCTTCACACGGTCATACTTCTTCTTCTGTCAGAGGAAGAGAGGGAAATGATCTTAACACTGTGATCTGCAGCCACACACATTCATAGATATGATGATACTTAAATCTTGTCAGTCATACTAATCTGTATGTCATTATTTGCATCAGACTCACCACAGACAGCAGTCCACACAGACTTAAATTCTACAGCTAACAGCTACATCTTATCACTTGAACACTTGAGTAGGCAATTGGAATTAGTCCAGTCCATAGGTACAGGAGAAGTGGGAGAAGAACTTACCCTCCTCTTCACTTTGACCCCCAAGTTCTCTTCAATGAGATCAAGATCATCATCGTCCAGGTAATCATCATAATCTATGAGGGATGGAGAGAGAGAAATGTAACATCAGACCAGATACTGTAACAAGTTATCAGTGGCAGTGAGGGTAAAAGAAGAGGTTAGTTGTAGAAATGGTGTGACACCTCAGACAAAGGAACCCTCCAAAACAAATTACAAGCACAAAGGGAAACCTCAAGTCTTTTCTTAATGTTGCAAACACCCATGATCCTCAAACTCACTGCGCTTCTTGCGTCGATGTCTGACTTCCTCCTCAGAATCACTGCCACTTCCCCCATTCTTGTTTCCTCCTCCTCCTCCTCCCTCCTCCTCCTCATCCACATCATCATCATCAATAAGACCTTTCAGGTTCCCAAACTCATCCTGGTCCTCTTTGTTTTCCTCCTCTTCCTCTTCTGTTAGGGAAGGACAGGGAGATATAAGCAGTCAGGACACTACACAGACACAAGCTCAAAATGAATGACATTAGAGTATTATTACCATCATCCTCCAAAAATGCCTGAGGCTTTGTGGGCTTCATGACTTTCTCATCAAAGTCCTCCTCTGACTCCTCAGCCTCACTCTCGATGAAGTCAGACATGTCTGCAAGGTCTGAGAAATACACACATACATTGAATACAGGATAATACCAGGCATGAGAAAAGAAAGTGAGAAAATCACATTCGCATATTCTTCAGGCTTTAAAACGTATCCAGGTCTCTGAAACCTAAACTCAATTATATAAAGAAACATTCAGTGTGCTCATAGAACATTTGGTTGGGATTGAGGGCATACACTGAGGACTTTCAAATATGCTCCAACAACAAGTCAGACTAGAGGATACAGAATCAGCGGGGATGTCAAGATATCATGTAGCTAGCTAGCTAGCATGGTATTCAATCCCGCGCAACAACGTCCACCTGAAGACGGAATCGCGGATATCTAGATTCCAGTTAATAACAAGTAGCTGGATTCTAGAACATAATGTACACGGATGATTGACACCTCGTTTCGGACACAAAGGCAAACGTAAAGCACCAGTTAGCTAGCAAAACTAACGGTAGCTGCTCAAATTACGTGAGTTGATGCCTTGACCAGAACCGTCGCCCTATTGCAGAAACTGTTGACAGATGAATACAGTGGAAAGATCAGTCAGTTGCCTGTATGTATTCTAAAATCCAACAGCTAGCTAGCTAACTGCACTCCACTTGCTGGCTAATTTCGCACCAAGACAGAGCTAACCTTGATTAACATTAAACAGTAACAACAACCAAGCTTGCCTTGGTTTTAGTCTAGCCATGTGGTGTGTTTTGACACGTATCAATCAATACCACTGTTGTATCGCTAGTTAATTAACTCAACGTAAAACAAACATTGCAATCGTTGCAAACTAGCAATCTGATTTATTTGCTATGCTAGCGATATCAGACTATACTGGGAGACAACAACAAGGCCTCGCTCTGTTGTACTTCGCAGGTAGTTAGCATAGCGGCATGTTAGCCAACTACCCAGTGTGGGCCTTAGGGGGACAACAATCACTCAAGCCAAGGCCAGCATTGTTTACTTGTTTTTGGCGCGGTATCGTTTCATAGACCGTGAAATTCCTTTGTGAAAATAACTTACTTCGCGTCGGTATTTTACTTAAATCCTTGAAATGTAGAGGGGTGTTGGTATGCAATGTACCAGGCAGCTTTTAATAATAAAAATGGCTGATTTTGTGGCTTGATGACAATTCCGGAATGCGTTGAGGAAACTTCCGTCGATGCACCGTTGCTGCGTCTTTGGGGGTCTTTGCAAGTATCGACTCCTCCTTGTGGACAATAAGTGCACATCACGTCATCTCATTCTTGTCACTGGGAGGTTGATAGCGCAAGGAAATGAACAAGTCATGAACCATTGAATCCCATGCGAATAAACAAATCGAACTCATATATATTTCATTTCAATTTACCATAAAAAAATACATATACGTTATTTAATCTACAAGGACCTCTCCGAGCCGGCAGTTGGCGCTGTCGCAACGTTTCATTCCTTTTCTACTGTACCTCTTCGATGACGTAGCATAAGCTAATGTAAATCGCGGAGTTGAGTGGCAAAAGCGGCCAGCGGTAATGGATCATTGTACTGGTCCCTCGCACTTTTTATTGAGGTCCATCTTATTATCATGTGTATGTGGACTCTCGTTCGGTACAGAACTGAGTTTTGTGACCTGCGGCTCGGTCGTGAAGCTGTTAAATATAAAGCACAATGTCAGACTGCACTCGCACGACGTGCGCTACGGTTCTGGTGAGTGCAATGCTTTCTCCTTGCTTGTGTTACTAGCTAGACTCAGTACTAGCAGCTGTCACAGTCAACTCCTTTCTCTTTCTCTCTGTCTCTCTTCATTTTTAGTTGACTGAATTCTGTGAATGAATTAAGTCGCTGATAGCTGTGTGATCCTCGTCACCCTCCAGCCCTCACCAACTATGACTGATTGTGTCATATCTAACTATCTATCAATGTGTATGTATAATCAGGTAGTGGACAGCAGTCTGTGACAGGAGTCACCACAGTTGAGGACAGCAACAGTTATTGGAGCATACGGGGCACAAGAGACACCGTGTGCCACCGTGGGACCCCTATTAAGTGTGGCCAGACCATCCGCCTGACACACGTCAACACTGGGCGCAACCTGCACAGCCACTACTTTGCCTCGCCACTCTCCTCCAACCAGGTGAGCTTGCCTTTATAACCCAGTTGAACCAAGTTTAAATACCCCCACCACTCAGCAGAGGACGCAGGTTCGAGACTCGTGGAGCTTGGAGCGTGAGGAAGCAATACTGTTTGCAGCAACTTGTCTGTTTCATTGGTGCCGTGACCCGGATCCGCAGTCGCGCTCAGCTCAACGGCGTGAAGGGATAGACATAAATTGTGCCCCCTTCTTGAGATCAAACTGGCTGATCTCTCTGTGATGTTTACAAGCCCTTGGAATGTGTGATGTCAGATTGGTTCTCCCTTACAAACAGCTCTTGATTTAAATACTATGGCTGGAAGTGTGGTATAAAACAGAATGTTGAGGAACAGATTCTCTCTCATTGTCTTGGTCTGTGGTCCTACCTGTTGATTTGTGAGTACAGTATCAGACCATGTGGTCTGTCGTTTGTTTCTGTCTCTACCTCTCTCTATCTATTGCTCATTTACTATGAGGGTAGAATGTAACATTTCTCTGTAATGTATTTGCCTTGTAATAATTGTATAAGTTTACAGTATTATTAAAGCCAACCTATAAAGCCCTACAGTGTCGTGAGTTTAGAGGGGTGAGTGTAACTGAGTTGCTCACTCCTCACAAGTTTAAATATCCCCTTGGTGGCGTAGCTGATTTCCATCGGGTATTTAGGAGACGGTGTGTTGGCCAACATATGTTGGCAATACAGAGGACGCAGGTTCGAAACTCGTGTGAGGAAGCAATAGAGTGGCAAAGTCGTTTAGACAAATTGTAGTCCATAAACTTCATGTTCAAGCTGAAAAATCCTTTGGGATTATTTCAAATAGCTAATATACTGTAAGTGTTATGTTACACATAGGCATACAGTTTCTTGTACGTTTTCTTTTCTAATTCACTAGCGTTTGGTTCTGATAACCGTTTCTAAATTATTTTGTCTAAGTCAAAACCTAAAAGAATAAAATAAAATCAATCAGCTAACTTAGGGACTTTAGATAGCCAACAGATGACACAGGTTTGAGACTTGTGTAAGCATGGAGTGTGAGGAAGCAGTAACTTGACGTTAACGTCTGTTTCACCTTGAAAACTGGGGGTTGTGTTACCATCCTTATCATCTCTCTCTCCCTCTCTCCCTCTCTCTCTCTCTCTCTCTCTCTCTCTCTCTCTCTCCTTCTTCCACAGGAGGTGAGTGCATTTGGCGAAGAGGGGGAGGGGGACCACCTGGATGAGTGGACGGTGCAGTGTGGGGGCGTGGTTTGGGAACGAGATGAAGCTGTTCGCTTCCAGCATGCTTCCACTGACGCATTGCTGTCGGTCACGGGGGAGCAGTATGGGCGGCCTATCCACGGGCAGAGGGAGGTGCATGCCATGTCGGGCACCAGCCAGCACAGCCTGTGGAAGGCCATGGAGGGTGTTTATATGAAGCCCAGCGAGAGCCCTCTAGGCAGCAGGGACTATAGCCATCCCCTACACACTGAGTTCTGAACCTGACCCTTCGCCTTGCCATCTCTCTCTCTCTCTCTCTCTCTCCCTCCCCCCTCATACTTTCTCTTCACTATTCTATTACCTCCTTCTCTCTACTTTCACTCCTTTTATTTCTTGGTCTTATTTTCTCTCCTCTGTCATCTCTTTTTTTCTTCTTTTTTTGGCAATCAATATCTCTCAGACATACAACCTCTCTTTGGACCCACATCTGGAAACAGAGACTGTTTTGATACTCTAAAGACTAAACAACCAATCCAGAGGACTACAGGCTATCAGCAGTGCCCTTTACCCTCACCCACCCCCTCCCATATGTTACTTTATTCAAGACAGCAAATGTTTGTCAGACACCAGATCGATTTTCCAGAGCCACAAAAACAAATGTATCCACATGATACGTATGAATGATGTAAAAGGTGCTATATTACCATGTCTTGTTGTGGCAACATTTGAAGTGTCTATTACTGTATGCTGGTGATAGGCTATTTCTCAGTTGTTTTAGGCTAGAAAAGCACAAAATAGAATAGAATCTACTTTATTGACTAGATGGAAATTCATATTATCACCAACAGACATGCAGTACAAATACAGTACATATCATACTGCAGGTTTGTTTGTTTTGACTACAGTGATTGTTTTCAGATACTGAACATTTAGAGCCTCAACTCTGTAATTTAGAGCATCAACTCTGTAATTTAGAGTATCAACTCTGTAACTCAAAATGTATTTAAACAAGTTCCCATTGTTTGAACATAAAAGCCTTGTTTTAAGTATGACAGGAAGTCCAGATAAAAATGGTTACACTGGTGCCTTTCTCATATTGTATGGTATTAATTGTATCAATATATTTTGCTGAAGAGCACTTTTTATCTCTCATGAAACCATAATTAATCCTAGAAGGCTCACTGCCATTCCCCAAAGCAGAAAAAAACATAATCTTTGTACAATGAATAAGCAGTGTTTCCTTGTTTGACTTTTGATTTAAGTCTGATTCAGTATTACATATCCATAGAATAAGCTGAAACATGAAGCATACCAGCTTTCTTTGTCCAGTTAAATATTATCTCTTGCAGTATCCCAGGTCAACAACTGCAACCTGCCTGACATGGCTTCCTCATAGCCATAAATACGTATACAGGGTTCTGCAAATGTGGTTTGATGTTTAGAATTTTAATGGACGCGATGTTTGATGATCTATACTTCTGGGTTAAGGTTAGTGAAGAAGTGCGGTGTTTTATATAAGCTGTCTGAGTGTACATAAGAACACCTTTGTTTTCAGGAGATTTATATACTAGTAACAAAGACACTTGTCATAGATACCTCAGATTAAATGGATGTTTTGTGCATACAGTGTGTTCTTCTTATGTGTCTGTGTGTTGGATGGACATTCTTGATACTAGGTTGCCAAACCAATGGAACAAAATGTTATGATTGTACCTCACAGTTGTCTGTCTCCATTTGATGATGTCACTTGTTTGATGGCCAGATTTTTACAAACGTCATTAATGGTTCAGTTGTTTAAATTACTATTTATTTTATTTTTTATTTAACCTTTATTTCACCAGGGGGACCCATTGAGACCAAATTCTCATTTTCAATGGTGCCCTGGTTAACCCTAAACATTATGGCAACATCCTTTAAAAACATGGACAGACCTCAACCTCACCTTCACTTATCATATTTTTTAACTTGCCCAAAGAGACTAAGGCATCCAATTTGATGGTCTCTTTACACTCATTCCAAGCTCTAGGGGCACAGTAACTAAAAACAGTTTTTCCCAGCTCAGTGATGAGGGATGTCAGGTAGCTAGGTAGCTTTTATAAACATACAGGAGCCAATGCTGCGTTCTCCTAGCAGCCAGGGATGGCCAGCCCACTGCCTGATATAGATTACAATGATGCATTCTAAAATGATCACCAGTAATAAAACAAAGTGCTGAATGATAAACAGTGTCAAGCTGTTTCAAGGTGGTAGAGGCAGCGTGCATATAGATAATGTCGCCATAGTCAAGTACTGACAGGAAAGTAGACTGTACTAAGAACTTCCTGTCATCACACGGAAAACAAGATTTATTTCTATAAAAGAACCCAAGTTTCACCATTAGCTTTTTAGTCAGCTCTACAACATGCAATTTGAAGGACAGCTTTTCATCAATAAAAATCCCAAGGTACTTGTAAGAGGGTACTCTCTCAATTACAGAACTATCCATGCAAATATTGAAATCAGTTTCCTTCAAAGAGCGGGATCTAGAGAATTGCATATATTTTGTTTTTGCTCCATTTAAAACAAGTTTAAGCTCTAGAAGTGAGCACTGGATTGAGTCAAAGGCTGTCTGCAAAATAGATAATGCTCCTCCCAATGTAGGAGCAGATGAATAAATGACTGTATCATCAGCATAAAAGTGCACCTTACATCCATTTTTAAGAGACAATATTATTAATATACAAGGTGAAGAGTAAAGGACCTAGAATTGAACCCTGCGGTACACCTTTAGTGACCATAAAAGTGGATTGAATAGAGTTAGCAACAATACATTGGGTTCTATTCGTGAGATAGCTTGTAAACCATTGGCAGGTGTTCTGATCTAGGGCGACAGAGACTAGTCTATCAAAAGTGAATGGTCAACTGTATCAAATGCTTTGGACAGGTCAATGAACAGAGCAGCACAGTGCTGTCCATTGTCAAGAGCACATACAATATAATTTAGAACAAGAGATGCAGCTGATACAGTACTGTGACCAGATCTAAAATCAGACTGAAAAGTATTTAACTTTTTTTTTTTTAAAAGTAGATGTACCAACAAAAACACAATTGCTTTTTGTTTCTATAGAAAATTGTTTTTTATTGCGTAAACACAGTATGATTATTTTCTATACAGATAACAGATTTTTATTTGCATTTTAACATCCAATTATATCAATAATATTGCTATTTTCTTTCTTCCTCTCTTCATCTAAGCATGCCAAGGTTATATATGTCTTTGTGTTTAGATTTCTCTCTGTACAATCAATGAACAAGTTTATAATTTCAAAACGATAGGTGATTGACTGTCCTAATAGGGAAATTATATATATCTAAGCTAGAAACTTGAAACCTTCTCGAACCTCTTTCCTTAGATCTCCTTTACAAGGTTTTAAAAATACAACACAAATATTGTAAAACCATTACTAATGGAGATACACACCACAGTAACTGAGATGCTGGTTTCATAGGACAACATGGCTTATAGACAAAGGTTAAAAATGCCCCCTTGCAAACAAATATACATGTTTTTAAAATGTAAAACAATGGGTGATTTTTGATAGAAACTAACTTCAATATAAATACGTTATATAGCCTTTATATGAGGCAGTGAGTAAGTCATTCAAACTACATTTGAATGACTTACAACCTCTGTTACTGTGACTAAAACACACAATTCAGTTAATGTTGTATTTCAACCCACCAAAGTGAATGCTAGTGTATAGTGCACACAACATGAAACAGAGATGATGTGACCTTGTTGCATATTTATGAAAATATTCCCTTCTGCGTTCTGAATTGATTAATAGCTGGTATAAACTGATATACGTAGCGACTGCCATAGAAATCTGAAAGTCAAATTTCACAGTAGTTCATACATACATACATACATAAATAAATAAATCTAAAATCAAGGCCATGTCTCTGGGAAAGGTTGAATCCACGGGCAGATGGAGGTGAATTCCTTGCCCTTCAAATTAATTAAATGATAAAGTACTACATGCATAAAGTATGCAGTGATATAATACAAATACTATTTGATCTGGCCAGACTTAGAGCTCTGAGGCTGTGTTTGATTTCAGCAAAGTTGTTCCCTCCTCCTCATTCACTTCCACAGATCTGAAACATCTGGAAAGGTTGATGACATAACTAGCTAGGTGGAGATTCCACCATATTGCCTTTATCCATCCAGTCCTATATGAGATCAAAGAAGGGGGGTGAATGGGATGGGAGGGATGGGAGGGAACCACTTTCTGGTCAAACAACTTGGTGAAAAAAACATTCAGACCACTCTATCCATGGTCCAAGCATTTTGGGTGTAGTCCTCTCTTGAGCCACTAGATCCCCACCTTGTACAACTACAGACAGCTACACTTATCTTACAGCTACATATTTCCCTGATTTATCTCATCTCATTCTACACTCCATACAGGCATCGCTATGAGAGTGCTATTACATTATTCACTGTACACAACTAGTTCAATACGTTTAGATCAGAACGTGATTGGGATACTGTTTGATATGGCAGTGTACAGTAAATATCAGAATACGGTAAAAATACTGACATAGTTTCTTGAGGTCAGTTTGTCTGTTGGTCTGTTGCCACTGAATGGAGGGGTATTGACATGGGCCATGATTCAAACCCCCTCCTAACTAACTAATCTGAAACCCTGGGAACCGTAACCTAGAGCTTTCTCCCCCCAAACCCTAACCTTGACTTTAACTACAATCCTAATCCTGGCATTGGTTGTATTTGATAATTAATCTAGTTAAAATCCTCCATACTTTACACTCCTTGGAGAATGCCTGAGCTTACATAGCAGAAACATGCAGAAAACACTGCGCCATAGACACACAGTTGACACGAGTACGAGTGCATACGTACATACATACATACAGTGCCTTTGGACAGTATTCATTTTTCATTTTTTCCACATTTTGTTGTGTTACAAAATGTGGAAAAGGTGAAGGGGTCTGAATACTTTCCGAAGGCACTGTACATAGAGTGAAATGAAACACATACATACAGACATAACTAGAAACATATTTAAAGGTAGGTATTTAAATGTCTCTATACATCACCAACACATTGAGTGAATGGGTGTACAGAGATACAGTGGGAAGCATGTCTACAGGAGTGGAGAGGTGAAAATACAGGACTGAAAGAGAGTGTTATTATAAAAATAAGATATACAGCAGATACAGCACACAACATAAAGTGCCCTCAGTCAGTCCTGTGTGTAGTCCATAACCTTAGTTCTCATGTTAAAAAATAGGAATGGCTCAAAGGACCTGATGCATGTTAGAAATTGCTGTTTGCTGTTAATTAGAAAATCAATCTTAAAGGGTGGTCTTTAATACAGGAATGAAAGGACCCCCTCCCCATCCCAATATAATTTTAAAAAGAATGAATTGCATCACGTCCAGTCTGTGTTTATCAAGTCCCAGTACCACAACTGAAAATGAGATCTTCTGTATGTGTCTCATATCCACTTGCATTGTCTGTTCATGTAAAAAATCTGAACCAACTTTACATGAAAAGAACAGACAAGTTCACAGAAAAGTTGGGGTTCTGGCTGGTATGTGTTCCTGTTTTGGCTGAGAAGCCAAGAAGTGAGGTCATAGCTCCCCTACCCACTTCCCAGGCTCACAGTGTGATTGGCTACTTCATGCCATTCCGCAGCATTTGATTGGCTGCGATGAGCATGACACTGATGATGAAGGCCATGGCGAAGGCGCAGATCAGACTCTTCCTCACGCACGTCTGCCGGTTCTTCTTCTTGGGATGGACTGGGAGAGGAGAGGAGAGGAGAGGAGAGGAGAGGAGAGGAGAGGAAAACATAGGAGAAGAGAAAATGATGGTAAATACAAGAGAACTCTCCCTCCTGAGACTATACTATTGAAAAACAAGGACTGCAAGGTGATTTGCACTGCACTGCTGATATTTGGGCTACAAAGCCTTTTTGTAATACAGTTTCCAGAGAGTGAAAAATGAGAGAGAGGAGAGGAGACTCAACTTGACAAAGGCCTTGCAACAAAAATGTCGACAATAGAAAGTTTCCACTCAGTCTGCTTGTCTTTGTCAAAAGTCTGTGTTTGTCTGTGTTTGTCAAAATCACAAACACCATCCACAAGTCAGCTCTGCAGGTGAGTCATCACACACACAGATGTTATTGTGATGGATTATGACAGACTCAGATCCCACAGGTCCAGAAGAGGAGGCAGGAGCGAAGGATGTAGGAGGACAGATACAGACAGGGGAGGAAGGGTTGAGGGGGAGGTCAGGGGGGACATGGAGGACGTTCAGGAATGCACCTGTTCTCTCGGATGACCACTGGCGAAAACACTGAAAATACCTCTCAGCTATTCTCTCTCCCTACCTCTCTCCTTTCTTTACTCCTGTTTCTGTTCTCTCCACTTATCTTGCTTTCTCAAGCTTCTCACTTTTCTTGCTTTCTTTCCTCTTTTCCCATAGTGGCTAGCTTCATTTAATCCCCTATCACCTTATTAAAACTTGATGTGGCAGTAGGCGAATCACAGTTCTCTAATGTCTTGTGGGGGTTCTCTTCTGTTTCCTTCTCTACAGCTCCCTCTCATTATCTCTCACATCCACACTCTTTCCTCCCTAAAAGTCTGTCCGGCTGGTCTCTGAGGTGTCTCTCTCTCTCTCTCTCTCTCTCTCTCTCTCTCTCTCTCTCTCTCTCTCTCTCTCACACCCCACAGCCTCTCTCTCTGCCCCCTCCCCCCTCTCTCTATCCATCTCCCGCTACTCCTTTCTCACCCCCCCCCCCCTCTCTCTCACCTCCCTCGTACTCAGGGCAGTTCCCTGAGGTTTCGTTGAGGCTCTCCTCTTCCGTGATGATGATGTTGTCAATGTCCTTCATCGTCAGGTGGTCGTGGAAGGCATGGAACAGAACCTGCTTCAGCTCATCCAGAGACAGCTGCTGCATGTCAAACTGCAAGGGGCACAGAAATAAACACACACACACACACACACACACACACACACACACACACACTCACACACACACACACACACACACACTTACATATAGTATGCACGATATTGTATGCATCAAGGTCACAGAACTGTTTCTACATGCTCTGTCACCATTGTGTAGGGTGTGTGTGCATGTATCTGTGTGTGTGTATGTGTGCGTGTGAGAGAGAGAGAGGAGAGTGAGTGAGTGAATAATGAAGCCTTGAGTGGAGCAGGTCTTTTTCCAATCAATAGAGTCTGAGTCTGTGGCGTTTTCATTCATTTCACTTTTGGGACTGGATTTCACTTCCCATCTGCCCTTCCCAAAACTCCTCCTGTCCTTCACTGGTAATAGCATCAGTCTTTCTAAACGCCAAAACCAACATGCACTGTAATGTCAAGGATCACTGAACAGGTGTCAAAAGCTTACAACTGGAGGATGGAGGATTTGAGTGCTTTGCAGGTACAGAGGATAGGATGGTATTTAGGTTTGGTAGTGAAACTCACCAAGTCAATTTCCTGTAAGTGCAAATATAGTTGGCCAAATAAAAGAATTCTGATTCTGAGTCTGATTCCGATTCTGAAAGAGTATCTGTCACCACAGTGTGGTTGCCAAGGGAGATAGGGAGAGAGGATACATTCCCACAGGAGGAAAGAAATGAAAACAAAAAGTGTTTTTCTGACCTTCAGGCATCCTGCACATGTGCGCACAAACATGCACACATGCACGTGCACGTGCACACACACACACACACACACACACACACACACACACACAGAGTTAACATCTAGGGAGAGTCTGTACGGGAACACTTTTCTTTTCATTTCTGTTTGTTTAAACTGTGACAGAATGGAGATGTCAGGCAGGCCCAAGCCATTCATGTCTCCTCACAGACAAACTGATCACATCATTACACTTCTTTTATTCTCCCTTCTTTTTTCCACCTCTCTTTCTCTCGCTCCATCTCCCACCCTCACTCTCTACCTTTTACTTTCTTTCTCCTTAAAGCTCACACTTTGTCCCTCTAACTCTTTCTCTCCGTCTTGGTCTCTCCTTCTTTCCCATTATCTCCTAGTCTCTTTATTCCCTTAAAAGCACTGTGCAAGCTCTGTTGATTACAGTCATTGATTGTGGGATTGTATCTGTTCTATTCTATTCGATGCCGACCCATTCAGAGGAGATGGTGACTTTGTTTAGAATCATTACAGTGTCAGCGACGATGAAAGCCAGTAATAACATCCTAATCTACTCAATCCAATATCCTGTCTGTCTCGCCACTAGGACCGCAGTCAAAAGACAACCGCAATCAATAACATCCCAAGGATATACTGTATCTCTATCATCCCTACCTCGGTGATATTGAAGTTTATGTACATTCAGGCACTTTAAGTAGAAGGGTAGCTGGCAGTCAGGTGACGGACAGCTGAACCCACGTATGAAAGAAAGCAAAGACATCACATGTTCATGGGACTAGGCTTAAAAGAGCTGAGTTATGCAACACTCCTGCATGGTTAAACAATGTTTTCGCCACTGGCAAAACAGCTTCCACCTGCAGGTTCGCTCTGTGTTTTACCTACATACGGGGGGTTTGAAAGGTTTATGGGCTCCCCACCTTATAATATTGTATTAAATCTTGTTTAACTTCAGCCAGGGTGCTATATCAGAGCGGAGCCATCCAATTATGCCAAACTTAATGTATTACTATTTTCATAAACTTATTAAAACAATGTAAGTGTCCTGACTGAATTGTAGTTGGATGGCTATGCCATTGCCACTCTTCTTGCAATAACGTATGAATTTGATCTTCTCTATCACATACACATACACTGTAATGGCTGTAGTACGCAGGCAGAGGACTCAAATACACAACTCGGGGACAACAACTAAAATCCAAAAGAATAGTCTTTAATTCTAAAAAGTCAGTACACAGATAGGCAGTCAATGGCTAGGCAGATAGTCCAATAAGGAGTAGGCAAAGCAGAGTACGGTACACAGGTTGGCAGTTCAAAAAGGCAGGCAAATAATCTGATAAGGAGTAGGCAAAAAGCCAGAATAAACTATCAGGGATCGTAAACCAGGAAAGCGAAACACTAGGAATAAACGCTGGAACGTATTGACAAGTACAAAGACAAACTGGCACAGAGACAGGGGAACACACAGACCAAATACACAGGGAAGGATGATGAGGAACAGATGAAGCCATTCAGGGTGGGGTAGACAATCACACAGGCAGGAAACACACAAGGGCAGGTGGTGAAGTGTCTGAAATGAGAGACAAGGTGAGGAACACATAAATAAACAGGAAACAATAAATGAATAACATGAAACAAAGACAAACATAAACTACAGGACGAGATGTTAGACACAGACTTATGAAGTTAAGTTAAGTGTGTCTTGTTAACCCCGCCTACTTACATATCTCAGTCCAATAAAAAACTATATTGGGTAAATCAGGAAGGAACTATTTGAAGCCTGTTGATTGACAGTTCATTGGTGCCACTGGTATACCACTGGTGAACTTGAGAGGGCAGGACCAAGGATTGTAGAGAATTTGAAAAGTAATTAAAACGATTTTCATGGCATGATTTTCGGTGTGTTGTGGTTAAACCGGCCTAGATTCTCCCTTGTTTTATGATGCGCCCTTGATACAAAAGCAGTAGCGCCCCCCCCCCCCCCCCCTATTCATTTTACAGATGAAAGCTAACATTTCAATGCTGTCATAGTGCGTCTTATATTCAGGTTCAATTTATGAATTAAGCTGCTGCAGCACGCAATCTGCACATGTTATGAGAGGAGCAAAACAAAAGTTTTGACAGTACAGTAAAACCCACCCACCCACCCACCCACCCACCCACCCACACACACACACACACACACACACACACACACACACACACACACACACACACACACACACACACACACACACACACACACACACACACACACACACACACACACACAGACATACATTTCTGATCTTAAAAGCTTGTCTCATTGTGGCAGATTTACCGTTATTGCCGGTTGTTGTGTGTGTTGATGTGGAGGCATAGCAGAAAAGCTCTATTGATTCCAATCTCACCATGCTTGTCACCTTTTCAGGTGATTTACACCTCAGTTATCTAAAGCACACACCACCGTCACAGCCAGATTAATACAGAAACAGAGACATAACAATGAGGGGGAGGATGATTATGAAAACACACACACACACACACACACACACACACACACACACACACATACACACACACAAACACACACACATACACACACACACACACACACACACCTTGAGACATATTACAATGGCATGCATGCATACACAAACTTAAAGAGAGGTCGATGAGGTAAAACCATAGCAACAGTATATAAGTAGAGATAATCAATAGTAACCAATCGATAGATAAATCTGGAACAAACCCAAGCCTACAGACACAGACTATTTTTCAACCTCTGTGATACACAATACCTTACTGTCTCTCTGTCAGGCATTTTAGTACAGACAGTGTGAGTGACAGCTAAGGGCAGAGATACAAAGCTACTGTCTGTTCTCTGTTTCCAAGGCTTTCTCTTGTCTGTGATATCCCAACAGAGGGTACAATGCTGTTACCGGGCAAACAACATGACAGCGAAGGGCAGAATGAATGCGCAAAGTCCTGTCTGCCTGGAAAGAGAAATCTAGTGATCCTGTTACCACAGCCTTGTCTTTCCTACAACGTCTTAAAACACATGCATGCACACACGCACACGCACGCACGCACGCACGCACACACACGCACGCACGCACGCACGCACGCACGCACACACACACACGCACACACCCACACACACGCACACACAGTCGTGTGGAGACCTGTCAGAGTTGTTTTTGGTTGGCTATGCTGTGTGTGTGTGTGTGTGTGTGTGTGTGTGTGTGTGTGTGTGTGTGTGTGTGTGTGTGTGTGTGTGTGTGTGTGTGCAGGGAGCAGTGACATATTGAAGGTGTCCAGACACATCAATCAGACACATATGCACTCGGCTCGCTGTCCTTCTTCTCCACTCCTGCCTGCCCCTTCTTATAACTCATGTTTGCTTTCTTAGTCTGTCCGCTCTGACGGGCAAATAAGAGACAGTGGGGGGCATTTGAGGTGCTTTTTAAAGTGTCTACCAGACTGTCTTATGCCTTAGTTTACTGTTAAGCACCTGATCAGCCAGAGGAGGATGGGTCCCGCTTGAAGCCTGGTTCCTCTCAAGGTTTCTTCTCAGGGAGGTTTTCCTCTATATTTTTCTCTCCATTGGGACGTTTTTCCTTGCCTTACCTTTTGGGGCTCTATGGTTCAATGTTAGTTAATATAGTTTGTATTGTATTTATTGTTTATATAGTTGGTATTCTTCTTGTTGTAAAGTATGTTAAGACAATTGTCTTTGTGAAAAGCACTATAGAAATAAATGTGATTGATTGATTGGCTATATGTGTCAGTCTTGTGCATGTGTGATGATGTATGCTGTTCTTGTTCTTGAAATGTCTGAAAACAAATGGCTATATCGTAATGGGAGGTAGTACTTCTTTCCAGATATAATCTGCAGACTCTCAGCAGAAATCTGGCAACCTTTGGTGAAATCTGGCAACCTGAGGCAAGGATTTAAAAAGCAGCTTTCTGAAAGACCTGGGCTTCGATTCAGTTTTCAAAGGCATTCATGGAGCAAAAACATATTTGGGACATTGTGGGAGATGTAGCAACTTACAGTAATCTATCCAAGACACAGCAAGGCACACTGATACAAATATACAAGGATGCACATATGAACACACACACACACACACACACACACACACACACACACACACACACACACATAGACTCATCATCTCGTTGCCAACCAGAGAACGTGTGTCTCAGTGTGTCTGATGATGTTGTTTGGGTTTAGGGTCCAGATATGAGTAATTATTACAGCCCACCAAAGTTCCTCAGCTCCATCTTCTTCTTCCCTCCCTCTCTCTCTAAATTGTCTCATTATGTCCCACCAAGGAATGCTTCCTTCCATCCATTCTACCTCCCTCTCTCTCTCTCTTTCTCTCTCGTTCTAAACCACCCCTGAGACACAGACTGTCTGCGACCTTCATGAATCACTATCTATCATTCCCTTTCTTTCTCTTTACCTTTCTCTCCCACACCCCCTCTCACTCTTCTTCCATTCTCTTTGTACTATGTCTCTCTATCTCTGGGTGTCTGGGTGCCTCTTTATGGCCCTCTCTATCTGCTCTCCCCAATTCCCCACTCCCTCCCTCTCTAAAACATCCTGGTATCTGTAACCCTCTGATGTAATGTTTAAACGCTCCTCATTTTGTGAATCATGGCACTTTCTGACCAACACTTCACACCTAATATGAAGCATGCTCCTTTTTAACAAACAAAAGCACACTGAAATAGCACTGCTCATTAGAAGCACCCTCAAAAGTAGTGCACCCAAATACCTTTCAACCCCTAAACAGAAGCACTTTCCTGAAAACTGTCTTTCCTCCCGCTCCAAGTCTGGTGACCAGTGTACACCTCCCAAACACACACACACACACACACACACACACACACACACACACACACACACACACACACACACACACACACACACACACACACACACACACACACACACACACACACTCAATCCCCAGCCTGTCTCCCTCCTTTAAAGGCCTGGACCCAAAAAATCCCTTTCCCTATCGTCATGGGACGAACAGTGCAGATAGGGGGTCTGTGTATGTGTGCCAATATCTGGAGAAAACAGGCTTTTGAGTGAGCATCTCAACGTGCCCTGACTGCAGAATACACTCAGAGGGGAGAAGAAGGAGAGGAATGGAGGGGAAAGGAGTAGCTTTTACCTGCCAGAAGATGTTGTCAATAGTGTTTCCCAGAAATCCTTCTCTGGTTTCAGATGACAGTAGTTTGGGCCCCAGTATCGTCATGAACTCCTCAAAGTCTACCTGGCCATCACCTACATGGAACGACAGAGGATACACACATATAGACATATAGACAGATATATAGACATATAGACATACAGATGATTTGGTTATCTGGTTTAGGATGATAAAGGAATATTGTTGTATATTTGGTAGGGTGTATGTGCTAAACAAAGAAATCTGGCTCATATTCATTGCCAAACTGATGTGTATATAGCCTTACAAGTGTTTTGTCAAAGTTCACCTTGTATAGTGCTGACTGGTTTACACAAAGAGCATGACATAGATTGAATATATAAGCACAGGTGTGTACTGTACATATTGTATGAACCCTTTCAACATTCCCTCACACTGTATGTGTGAATGTGTGTGTGTGTGTGTGTGTGTGTGTGTGTGTGTGTGTGTGTGTGTGTGTGTGCCTCACCGTCCATGTCCAGTCTCTGCATGATGATGGCCAGCTCCACCTCACTGGGCATGTATCCCAGAGAACGCATGGCCATTCCTAACTCCTGCTTGGAGATGAAACCATTCCCATCCCGATCCAACACCCGAAATGCCTCACGGATCTCTGCAAAGTCACACACACACACACACACACACACACACACACACACACACACACACACACACACACACACACACACACACACACACACACACACACACACACAGACGTCTTTTGGTCTATTTTCTATTTCTAAACCATTGTAAGGTTCACTCCCA
Organism: Argentina silus; assembly: GCF_951799395.1. NCBI lineage: Eukaryota > Metazoa > Chordata > Actinopteri > Argentiniformes > Argentinidae > Argentina > Argentina silus. The sequence continues at coordinate 6,989,438 of NC_139656.1, read as the reverse complement.
TGTGGAGATGCTCTCTCTCTCTCTCTCTCTCTCTCTCTCTCTCTCTCTTCCTGTATTTAACCAAACCCAGGGGGGATTATCACAATCCTTTCTGAAAGAACACTTTTAGCTACAACACCTAAAGCCTTTCCGACAGACTCCTGTCGGATAAAAGACTCCCAGATAAAAGACTTCTTGCCTCCCTGTAATTATTGCTAGCAGTATGGAGGGTGTTAAAGTGACTCAAACCTCTGTAGACAAGCCCAGCCTCCCTTAGAAAGCATCCGGTCAATCCGGAGTCTTAATTACCTGTCAATCATTTGACACTAAGAGGGCATTCTAATACATCAGTGAGACGAATGTCTCTGTAATGAAGACCAATGTATTTTTTAGTCAATCCTTTAGTACATCACTGACCATCTGTCACATTTAACCTGTTTACTGAGAGAGGCAACATGCTGTGCTGTTAAACTCTTTGATATGGTGTAATCCAAGATTGTCATTTTAGATGATTTTTAGGCTCTGCATGTTGACAATGGAGTGTTCAGTGTAATTTTGATTTATGTCAAGCGACTGATAACTTAGGCAACAGACCAAGTGTATATTGCTGAGTGCTGCTGGAGGTCCCTTCCTTTCAATGACAAATTGGCATAGAATAGAATAGAATAGAATGATTGTTGTTTGTTGTCGTCCCCCCCTCCCCCCTCCCCCCTCTCTCTCTCTCACCCTTTTTTGTCTCCTGAGCCAGTTAGTTTGGATGCAAAACCCCTGCTCTGTGTTTCTAATGTTTGACATTCTCAGACTGACACCCTGCTCCCTCCTCTGTGTCTGTATAATTAAACTGTCTCAGATCTGTCTCTGCCGTCTGTCTTTGCTCTGTCAGCTCTCAGAGAGTGTCAGCTAAGTCACAACATCCATATAAGCCTGTAGAACTCCCCCTTCAACAGATAACAACACCAGAGCGTGCCTCACTCCCTCACTAAACAAAGTGAGAATCAGAAGAGAGGGATTGAAAGAGCGCCTGTCTCCCCCAAAACAAAGTGAGATTTTTTTTGGTATGCAGCTCGACACTGCACACATTCTCAGCTGGGTCTGAATGAGCTGACTTCAGATGGATTACTGCAGTGTGAACTGTGTGTACATGTGTACGTGTGTGTGTGTGTGTGTGTGTGTGTGTGTGTGTGTGTGTGTGCATATGGGTGTGTGCTATGATACACGCTTCCATCTTCATACCCAGAGGAGCATATTCATCATCCTTCACTGAGAAACATCAATTGGTTGATGTTAACAAATCCAAAGACTGTTATACCAGCAATCCTATGCTGAGAAAATAAACGACCCTTCCATCGACTCCTCACAAATAGCCTTCTGAGTCCCTCTGTGCACGGGATTATCAAAAGCTTAATCACAGACACCCAATGGGAGCTCTTTGTTCTCCACATCAAAGGGTCCCATTGGGCTGGATGTGTGATTGACAGAACATGATGACCCGACCCATTTTTAGGTCAGAATTCTGATAATTACTTCCAACTGCTTTACGCTTTTCACTGCCGTTAACTGTCCAAATGAAATGCTTTGGCCAATCAGAATGCTGAGTGCAGGAAAGGTTGGTCTTGACTGCTAAAGATAATCAGGCATTGTCTTATTGAGTCAAGTCAGGAGTTTTTTTTTTTTCATTGAATTGATCAATGAGTTTTTCATTGGGGACATGGAATTAAGAGATTTGCACACACACACACACACACACACACACACACACACACACACACACACACACACACACACACACACACTCACCTCCGAGCTCCTCTGTGGAGATGCTGGTGAGTTGGAAGGCTTCGCTCCCCTCAGATAGAGAGCGGCTCAGGTAGTTCCCAGTGTAGAGCAGACCTGCCCTTACGTGGTGGAACGGCATCTTCACCCTACACAATAAACACACACACACACACACACACACACACACACACACACACACACACACACACACACACACACACAGTCTAAATACACATAATGTGAGTGTACGAGTTATACAGTTCATCCTCCCTCCCCTCTTATTTCCCTCTCTCCTTCGCTTCCTCTTTCCCTCCCTCCCTCCCTCCATGTCTTTCTCCCTTCTTACCTCCATCTTTCTCTCCCCAGTCTCACTCCACAACAGTCTTTTTGTCCTTCTCTCTCTCCCTCCCTTCTACCCTCCATCCCATCCTCCTGGTCTCCTCCCAGGCACCCAGGCCACAGAGATAAAAACATAACGAAAGTCCTGTCACTCCCCATCATTTCCTCTAACCTTCCTGTCAATGCCTGTAACTTCCTGTCCCTCCAGGCTATCCCCAAGGTGACAGGGTGGTTCACTCAGGGACCCCACGCCCCGACAGAACATCAATATTCACTTCAGCAGCAGAGAGAGAGAGAGAGAGAGAGAGAGAGAGAGAGAGAGAAAGAGAGATTGAAACAGAGTGAGACTGAGATATATGGAGAGAAGAGAGACTATGAGACTGATGTCAACTATGGGAGGCTACAGTATGTAAGATATCTGCAGAATAATTAGAAGAGAGGTTGTATGAGATACTGTATCTCAGAGCCGGCCCCTCCTATACACCGACTAAGCACTGCACGTAGGGCCATGAGACCCCGAGTGCAAAACTACAATCATTTGAGCAATTCCCCTATTAAAAAAACATGTTTCTCTAAAAAGCAATTGAAGACTTTTCTTTAGCCTTGATTTTAATAAGCCAGCCGTTTATATTATTTTATGCTATTTCATGTATTATTCCATTTATTTTCTAGAATGTAGGCATGCACAGTTTCCTATTATTCCTATGATGTCTTGTTTTTAATATTGTCTTTTGATAACTATTATTATTTATTTTGTCATAGACCGGTTCCGGTGGTGGAGATATAGCTTTCTGTGGACAGGCTCCTTTCAGACAGAGAGAGAGACAGATGTGGATGTCTCTATACTGCAGACAGAGAGGGCATGAGAGAGGAAGGTCAACGTCTACACATACGCAGAGCGACTGTTCTCCCTGTCTCTCCTCTCCTACCCTCTCCTCTCTTCTCCTTTCTTCTTCCATTACCTCGCTTCTCCACTCCTCACCTCTCCTCCCCCTAAGGGCTCCTCTCCTCTGCTCTGCTCTCCTTTCCTTCTCTCTCCTCTCCTTCTTTCTCTCTTATACAAAAAAACATGTTTACTGTAGATTCCTATATGGATATCTTGTATGAAAGGCAGAGGATGGAAAGGAAAAAGACAGAGTGGATGGAGTGATAGAGAGATTGTAATGGTTGAGGGTACTGGAACAAGTACAGGTATGCTCTGATGATCTACACAGGACAAAATATAAAGATGTATCTGTGAATGTTCCTCAGCAAGAGATGCAAATTCTGGTGTGTGTGCGTGCGTGCGTATGTATGTGTGTGATCAGCTCTGATAGGAGGTATGCTACAGCCCATCTGCTACTCGTTCTTATCCTGTCCTACCTGCACAGGTGCACAAATAAGGCACTCAGGTCACCACGGTAACATGTATCTAACCTAGATGCCACACAGTCTGCTAACTAGCCACAAACAGAAACGTTAACTACTCAACAACTCCCATCAACCACCATCAACCTTTGCCTGGACACAGAAATATGTTTCTTTTGAGCCTAAAAATAAATAGATAGATAGATAGATAGATAGATAGATAGATAGATAGATAGATAGATAGGTAGGTAGGTACTTTATTGATCCCAGAGGGGAAATTAAGCATTACAGCAGCTCACATCACAAACAACAACAAAATAAAGTGACAATAGTGACACACACACACACACACACACACACACACACACACACACACACACACACACACACACACACACACAGTCTAAATACACATAATGTGAGTGTACGAGTTATACAGTTCATCCTCCCTCCCCTCTTATTTCCCTCTCTCCTTCGCTTCCTCTTTCCCTCCCTGTGACAACAGAATAATAGAAAAAAATAAAAATAAACATCTGAAACATTATATACAGTAAGAACAGTCCAGTATCATTTAACATCCCCCAGCCTGACTCTGATCACCCCGATCGAGCCAGCCGGAGGAGGAGTTGTACAGTCTTATTGCGGCAGGCAGAAAAGATCTCCTATAGTGCTCCTTCGTACAACATGGTTGTAATAATCTGTTGCTAAAGGAGCTTCTCTGCTCTGCCACAGTGACATGTAGGGGATGGGAGGGATTGTCCGTGATGGCCAGGAGTTTGGTCCTTATCCTCCTATTGGCCACCTCCTCCACAGTGTCCAGGGTGACACCAAGGACAGAACCAGCTTTCCTAATAAGCTTGTTCAGCCTCTTGGTGTCACCTTCCTTGATGCTGCCCCCCCAGCATACCACCGCATACAGCACTGCGCTGGATGTTCAGCAGAGTCCTGCACTCTGGCCCCTCTTGTACAGGACATCTGTGTTACCCATCCAGTCCAGTTTATTGTCCAGGTGCACCCCCAGGTACTGTAGCACTGGACCACCTCCACGTCCACTCCCTGGATGGAAACAGGAGACAGGGGGACCCTAGTCCTCCTAAAGTCCACCACCATCTCGCAGGTGGTTCTGCTCACACCACTCAACAAAACTGTCCATCGGTCCTCTGTACTCGGTCTCCTGGCCTCCACTGACACATCCCACAATAGCAGAATAGTCCGAGAACTTCTGCAGATGGCAAGTATCTGTGTTGTGCCTGAAGTATGAGGTATAGAGGGTGAAGAGGAAGGGAGGCAGAACTGTCCCCTGGGGGGTGCCAGTGCTGCTCACCACCCAGTCCAACACACACCCCTGCAGCCATACAAACTGTGGCCTGTTGATCAGGTAGTTCGTAATCCAGGAAACAATGGGGGAGACCACCTGCATCATCAGCAGCTTATCCACAAGTAGTAAGGGCTGTATGGTGTTTAATGCACTGGAGAAGTCAAAGAACAAGACCCTCACAGTGCTGCCAGCCTTACCTAAATGAGAGTGAGCTCTGCGTAGCAGGTAGATGATGGCATCATCCACACCAATGTCTGCCTGGTAGGCAAACTGCAGGGGTCCAAGGATGTCTTCACCAGGGGCCTCATGTGTGCTAGCACCAGTCTTTCCATGGTGTTCATGATGTGAGATGTCAAGGCTACCGGTCTGGTCCGGTAGCTGAGAAGGGCTGGAGGAACTGGGGGGAAGAGAAGGAGAAGGAGGATGGAGTGGAGAGTCGTTGGTGGAGCAAGGGGGAGGGAGACAATGAGCCCCTGAGTCAAACCTGTTGAATAACTGGTTCAACTCGTTGGCCCTGTGCAGATCTCCAGCCACTTGCGGGTCCTCTCGTGTTGCTGTCCTGCAGGCTGTCCTCCATCTTCTGTAGGTGTCCCTGCTCTCCTTCAGCTTCTCCTTGAGCAACCTTCAGTTCTTCCATGTCACCAGACCTGAAGGCTCTCTTCTTGTCATTGAGGAGGGCCTTTAGGTCACTTGTAATCCAAGGCTTGTTCTTGGGAAAACACTGCACCCTGTGTTCTCTACACAGAAGTTAATGTAGTCCGAAATGCAATTCAAAAGACCATCAATGTCTGTAATGTTTCTTCTTGTAGCACAAATAAGACTTCGTAAAGTTGTATCTTTATGCTAGCAGTGCTAGCTCTTTATTTACCTCTGCTCACCAAGCAGGTACAACTATAACTGAACTCTATCAGCAGGTGCGCTCACTCTTAATAACTATAGCGACACCTATAGGTCGATGATATGTATAGCCGAACTAGGTTGTGGTCCAATCTGCCCGGGGGGGGGGGGGGGGGGGGGGGGGGGTGTTGGAGGTGTCCTTTACATTAGCATACAACAGGTCCAGTGTTTTGTTCTCCCTAGTGGGGAACTTCACAATCTGGGAGAACGTTGCCAGTGTTTTTGTCAGGGTGACATGGTTAAAATCCCCAGAGATTGCAAAGAATGCACTGAGATTGGAATGAATGGGGTGCTGGGTCTGTAGTCTCTAAGAAAATCTGTCCATAAATGCAGTAGAATAACTGCACTCCCCTGCACCCCATAATATGGTGTGCATATTATGATATACATAATCTCTAAGGGGGGTTGCACCTGGAATCAACATGTAGACACACACTCAGACATCTGGGCTTTAGCGGGAAACCTCTGTGTGATAAATCAGAGGGTTGTCTGTCAGCAATTGGGGAACGAGCAAGGGAGAGACAGAGCAGGGGGGAGAGAATAGAAGACAGAAAGAGAGAAGACAATAAGAGAGAAGACAGCAAGAGAGGGTAAAGAGTGAGAGGGATGGGGGGGGGGGGACAATCAAGAGAGACATGTTCTGTTGCTGTTGCTCACACCTCTGTCATTCCCCTTAGACAGAGATGCATTAGTGGTGAGAGAGAGATCAGGGTGACCACACCATTCATCACACACTCCATTACACACGCACACACACACACACACACACATGCACTCACAAACACACAAGCGCACGCACACACAAATACACACACACATCCAGTGTCACACCACAACTTACTAACACACCAAGACATCCACCCACACAATCTGCACATTTTAAGGGAAATAATTTCAATAATGCGCGTAATGTTACAATATCAACCACAGGCCTATCCAATCTGGACCAATGTGACCATTTACAACAACGTCAATGGGCTCTTAGACCACTCTAGTTGTACCTGCACTTACCTGGTCTGGGACAATAAAGAGCCTTTCACTTTTGATCTCCTTATGGAGCAGGGTCATTTTCATGAAAGGGCCAACATGTCATAGACTGTATAGTTTCAACACAAGGCAAGGCAGCAGTGATGGATACAGGTCTACCTGATCCATATATGACTGTCCCCTCAATGTGATCTACAGCAACAGCAGAGGGTTACAGTAACTAAAGTAACTGCAGCCAGGAGCAAAACCAGATCACTTCCACCTGTACACCTGGTAGGCAATTACTGTAGCGGGACACTTGGATAAAAAAACAACGTGATTTAACTGATGATTGAAATGTACATTTTGTAGCCTAATATATTACTCTCTACCACTGTAATGCTCACATTCACCTAGGCTATCAAATTACAAAAGCTGTCAAACTAGCGGCCATGCTGCCTGGTAGCCAAAGTCACCTTGCGCAATAGCAGGTCTTATAGAGTCTACATGACCATGCGGTTTCGACCGTTTATTGTCTCTTACCCGGACGGACTGTATTCCACCGTATCTCGCACCTCAACCGACACTCTCGCAGAGCTCTCTAGCGTGTTGCCGCCCAACGGCTCCTCTCTTGCCAACTCGCGCGGATGTGAACCAGGAACATCCACCGGGCGCAGCGGCAACTCCAGGAGTACAGACCTGTCCGATCCAATCATCATCTCTGCCACCTGGATTTCTCTGACGTCTCCCGCAGCAGGGGCATGCGACCAAGAAGAACAGTGTCCGTTGCCGTTTAACGAGCTACAGCAAACCTCAGATAGCCTATAGGGTAGGTGACGTGGGTCCTGCCCTTGGTCTTTGATTTGAAAGACACGAGTCCGGAGAGTAACCTCAACACATCTCTCTACCAGCAATGAAAGAGCTGAATGCACTGTACTACCGTGGTCAACCAAACCGACCACCTATCTGAGAGAAACAGCCTGTGCTAATGAACTCGGCGCGCCTGCCGTGAGCCATCCCGCCAAGTCGCCCCAGGAGATTGGTGTAACAGGAAAAAAAACTTGTTCTCTCCATCCCTTACAAACGCTCTCTCACACACTCTCACACTCAGGCTTACAGCGCTGCAGCCCCAGGCAGGTCCCCGGAGTAAGATGATGAATGTGTGTGTGACAGGTGACATATTTGGCCACCATGTTTTATGACCATGGACTTCAATGCGCATCTGGCAGTAGGATTACATGTATGTGAAAACATGCACACATTGTTTACAATTGTAGTCAATGATACCTATACCAGGTGCCTTAGCTGAGAGCCCGCACAACAACTAGACTACGATATCAATATGACTAGAACATTCGCACGTACATGCACGAACGCGCGCGCTCTTTCATGTCCCACAGACATCATTAGCGTAGGCCATATGGAAAACAATCGAGTCATTTAAATGATTAAGTAACCTGGATTTAAATAAATTAAACATTTATTATAAATGCAAAATGTAATTGTTGTTCTCAGCAATATCACCTTCAATTGATTGATCACAGATAGACATCTGTGATCTATCAGTTGAAGGTGATATTGCTGAAGACTAGATATCCGATAAATGTGATAACATTTGATATGACACAAACAGCCCCACGGTAGAAACCTGCCCATGCCTCCGCTGTTCCATTTGCACCAATTACAACAGGTGCAATCGGCTGGTCACCGGCCAAGCGTAAAGTGACTGAGTCACCTAAACGATAGCCTCCCATTAACGACTCACACCCCTAACCTACATGTTTAATGAGCGGCAACGAGTACAAAATAAACACTTACACAGTATTGAATCGTCGGTTATCTACCTACCTGTTAAAACGGTGATCCCAGTCAATTAAGATTCAGTCCTTCAGTCCGTATTACTGCGCCTGGGGGCGGTTTAACCGACTTTGAGCAATGAAGAATCTATTTTCTTTAAAGCATCAGATATGTCCCTGAAGATTCTGGGAGCCAAAATGGGAGAAATAATGATTAGATCGATTGGACCTCTTCTCAGGATTCAATGGCATGTCAAACGTCCAACTGCACTGATCTGAACTGATCCACAGAGTTTTAATGCCCGTTGAAAATCCCACACGGCAGATTCAGAGTCTGCAGACGATATTGTTCCCTCAGCTAAGCTCAGATGTGAATGGCCAGTCATCCGTTTCTATCTTCAATCTCCATATCTTGGAGTTTGGGTGATGATAAGCGGTGTCAAATCTTCAGAGCCCCCTCCCAATGATTCATTCCCGCGGCACAGACGGACGCCACCCAACCGCCCACGGGTCTGGAGCTCCAGTGTTACCGGTTCTCTGTCTCTATAAATCTCAAACCAAATGTTCCCTCGAATCACAGACACGAAATAATGTAGGATAAGGATGTCTTTTTAACGACCGTTAGATTTCAAATCGATATAACAACAGTAAGCGGGGGCGGGTTCGGGAAAAAAGGATCTCCCCGTCGTTCTTGGTCCATTTGTCTTCTCCCGGTGAACCCATTTATCCGTCCGATCCGGGAGGGAGGGGCGAGGCGCCCCGGAGCAGAGGTGTAGGTGAGCTCAAGTCCGTGATGCTGATGCGTTCAATGGGCACTCCCGCCTCGCAGTGATTTATAACAGGTTTGTGTGTGTGTGTGTGTGTGTGTGTGTGTGTGTGTGTGTGTGTGTGTGTGTGTGTGTGTGTGTGTGTGTTCACATCAGACTTCACTAAAGAATTCCACTAAATCAATACAGCCACAGATATACCTAATTTCCCTGGAGTAAGGTTTCTGTGTAGTTATTTTTCACCTATAACAATTTTTGACGCAACTCAAATTGATCTGCAATAGATCTGCTTTGATCTGTGCTATGTTGCTTTGGGAAATTGTATCAGTCAACTGAATTGATAAATTATACAAATATATCTACACTTTGTCAATAAGTGAATACATAATGTAGTTAAAGTAAATTGACCAGATGGATACAGAATTAGCAGGAGACTATGTTGCAGATACAGACACTGACACTCTACACTGACACTCTGCACATATGATCACACATGATGGTTATACAAGTCTAAATATAAACTCTAGTAATCCAAACATTTTATAATAATCATAATCATGATAATAATCATGATAACAACAACAACAACAACAACAACAACAACAACAACAACAATAATAATAATAATAATAATAATAATGTATTTCATTTGTATTGCACTTCACAGGTCAAGCAACAACAAAAAAAACATTGATAAAAACATGGATCATATTGGGTCAGCACAGAACAGGGGCAACATACAAAGTCACATTAAAAGCCTGCCTAAAAAGGTGGGTCTTAAACCAGGTCTTAAAAATATCCAGACCATCAGAGGTTCTGACTGAAGCGGGCAGAACATTTCAGAGGTGGTTTTGGTTTTGACAAGAAGATGTCCACAGTCTGAAGACCGGAGGGAGTGGTCCTCATTATCACATTATGCAAGTCTGCAGTTTCCTTCCTCTACCTTACAGAATTCAGTACTACACTACTCATTAGTGCCGTACTACTAATTACATCTCCAACTAATTATTTACTATCTGAAGCCTCTCTTCTCTCCCACGGGGCCACAGCAGCTCAACTACAGTCTTAGCCGGGAGGTTGAGCAATATCTCCCTCGGTTGTACATTCCTATAATTAAAAGTGGTTACTACTCATTTAACAGATCAAGCTTTTATTCCCACAGATTCAAAGAGATAATACCCTGTCCTTCTCTGCGTGTGCCTCAGGGAATTCTCTACTGGTGTATGTTACCCTTTCTTTCACTGTGCAGAAAGACATCAATGCAAAGTACATGTGAAAGCTGTGATCTACAGTATGCCTTCTATAGTATGCACAGTAGAACGACTCTCAGCGAAAAGCATGTTGTCTTCAGTTTACATGGCAACACGTCTTTGAGAGGGAAACTGCTAAATTAAATGCATGGAAAACTATGTGAATAATGGTTGCTCTCTCCTTGGTCCTGAACAGTTTAAAATTCCTCCTCCAGTGTCTTCCTGTTACCTTTAAGGCAGTCTAGTCTCATTAATCAAGAGATGAGATTCTGGGCTCCTAGATTACTTTTAAGGAGTAGGATAAGGTTTTAGGAAGAATGAGATCATCTTAGTTTACATATATCCACAGCTGTATTTTAATGTTAGATTTGTAAGGGTTAAAAGGTCATTTGAGTTTTGACAAGGGTACTGTCAATAGCAAGAGACAGTGTCTCTCATCCTTCTCTCATGTTTTGTTGGTGTACCTCAGGGAACGTTTCCTCTTGCGCTTCTATGACAGTATAGACAAAGAAATATCAGGGTAAACATACTGCACGTGTCTGTCGTTATTAATGCAAGCTAGTCCCACTCAAAATTCTGATATACGATCAATGGGGCTAGACTGAAGCTATGGTGATGACTTCTTATCAATACTTCTGCAGTGTTGTCTGCATAACTAAGCAATACAACAGTTTGTGCCTCTTTGTGTCAGTACTGTTTGGTTCGACTGTTCTTCATTCCAAAGGGTATCTGTCTACAAAATAAATTAGGGGAGTTTTAAATGTGTTGATGGGGAGACATCAATTCTGCCACCCTTCTTGAGAGCCCTTCCCCTGAAGGTCAAATAACTGTATAAAGGCCAAATAATCTCTCTGTGATGTTTTACGAACCTGTGGGAATGTGTTAATGCTGTGTCATATGAATATAATTGATAGGATGAGGTCTCATTGGTCCTCCTTGCAAACAGCTCTTAGTTGAAATACTATGGTTTGAAGTCAAGTATAAAAACAGGGTTGAGGAGCAGATTATTTCTCTTTGTGTTCTAGTCAGAGGTCCCAGGTGTTGTTTTGTGAGTACAGTAACGGTCATCTTGGTCTTTGTTTCTCTCTCTCTCTCTCTCTCTCTCTCTCTCTCCCGTTCTACCTCTCTCTCTTTCTATCATTTACCAACCCTTCGTATTGTAACTGCCACCCTATAAGGCCCTACAGTGTGCCTGTGCAGGTTCTGTCTATGCCTAGTGATCACCAGTAATCTGCAGTCTCAAGACAGCTAGGCGTCTACATTCACTGGGGCTGAATGTCTAGCCATCTACCCAGGGGACAACAGCTGTCAGGTATTTAGAAGGGCAATCATCACAATTTCACTGTGGATTGCACACATTCATTATATTATGTGATGGATAAAAAAAGATTAATCTACTGCACTGTTTTTTTTTTTTTTTGGGGGGGGGGGGGTTCATAATCACTGTGCAGTAAAACTTTCTGGTCACACAAATCAGTGTGCAGATGTTATATCTCTTTTATGTGATCAGTTAAATTGATGTCACTATGATAGTCAACAGCAACCTAGTGATGAATTATCATCTACAGTGCCCTCCATAAATATTGGAAAGAGGAAGCATTTTGTCTTCTTTTAGCTGTATACATTTGGATTTTAAATCAAACAATTGCTATGGGGTCAAAGTAGAGATTCACTGTTTTAATTCAATGGTTTTGTTTTTCAGATTGGGTTCACCATTTAGAATAGGTACTCCCCCTATTTCAGGGCTCCAAAAGTATTGGAAAAATCATATAATGTCCAAATAAAGTACTCATGTTTATAACTGCCTGAAGTCTGCGACCCATTGACCTCACCAGACACTGGGTATATTCTCTGGTGATGCTCTGCCAGGCCTGTCCTGCAGCCATCTTCAGTTGTTGTTTGCTTTGAGGTCTAAAATCTTATCATCAGGAAATGAGATGCACGTTCAATTTTACTTAAATCGGAAGATTGACCAGTCAAGAACGTTCCGCTTTTTGAAAAACTCCCTAGTTTCTATGGCAGTATGTTTGGGGTCATTGTCTTACTGTATGATGAAGCGCCATCCAATGAATTTGGAGGCATTTGCTTGTACTCGTGCAAACAAGTGTACATGTTTCTGTACACTTCAGAATACATTATGCTGCTGCTGTCAGTATTAACATCATCAATTAAGACAAGTTAGCCGGTGACAGCTATACATGCCCAAACCATAGCACCCCCTCCACAATGATTCACAGATGACAGATGTGGTATGCTTTAAATCTTGGGCAGATCCTTTTTTCTCTAAACCTTCCTCTCGCAATGACTCTGGTACATGATAATATTCGTCTTATCAGTCCACAAGACCATTTTCCAGACTCTGCAGGCTTTTTAGGTACTTTTTAGCAAACTGTAACCTGACCATCCTTTTTGAGGATAACTAGTGGTTTGCACCTTGCAGTGAAGCCTCTGTAGTTCGGCTGGTGACGTATATGTTCCTGATCTGTGGGACAGGGTTTTTTTCTTAATTATGGTGAGCATTCTTTTGTCATTCACTGTAAAAGTCTTCCTTGGCCTACCAGCCTGTATGAAATTGCTGAGCTCACCAGTGCTTCCTTTCTTTTTGTAATGATATTGCAAACTATTGATTTTGGGAAGTCTAAGGTTTTGGCTATGTTTTTGATTTTTCAGCCTAATAATGGCTTCCTTGACTTTCAATGACGTCTCTTTGGTCCTCATGTTGACAGATACCAATAACAGACTCCAAAGGCAAATGCAAAGCCTAAAATCAATACTAGATATTGACAGCTCTCTTATGCCTGCACAAATGATGTGACGGAACACACCTGACTAACCAGAAACACCTGTCAAGCCAATTTTCTACTTTTGGTGCCCTGAAATAGGGGGACTATGTCTAAAAAGGGTTGTAATTTCTAAAAGAGAATCTCTACTTTAACCCCATAGTAGTTGTTTGATTTCAAATCCAAACTGTTGGAGTATAGAGCTAAAAGAAGACTAAATTAGTATAGCTTCCTCTTTCCAATACTTATGGAGGGCACTGTATATTAATTTATGTCTATGGTTTCCAAATGTACATATTTGAGAGGCTGTTTTGGCCTTTCACGTGTCTGTTGGATTCATCTGGTCTGAGTAGCACTTTTACACAACCTCACTAAGCCAGAAGATTTGACACAGTCAAAAACTACAAGCCCATAATCCTCTATGATCAGGGTCCTTAAGTGACTGACTGAGTTAAGTCCCCTGACCTCTGACCCCTGACTGTTGATAGATTGAGATTTTATTAATTTATCCTTTATTCATCCAAGTGAGTCCCCTTGCGATATTAAGGTATTTTGTGATGCCTGGCTAGGAGACCAAATCACAGGCATGTCAAATACAAGATGAATGGTACCAGAGAGAGCCACATACCCTGACACATCAAAGGATACCATGACTACACTATGGAATGCACTCTGAACCAATCAATACTGAGGCCATGATAAGAATCAAATGAGGAATCCCAACATTCTGCAGCCCAACTTTCACAAATTCCAAAATTCCACACTTTAGTGGCACGTGTTTACAGTAAAAAAATCACCCTGATCAACCTTTAAATGCAAAGTGTAAATGCGAGCAGGCAAAATCCGATTGTTATCATATCATACGTGATCCAATCACAGGTCGTATCTTAATGCAATGTGTGATGTTCCCAAATTACAAAATTTAGCTGAAAAGTGCCTTTGAGTTGCAAACTTATGGAACATCATTTATTTTACTCCTCAGATGCCATTCCTATTTTGCAAACGTTGTGGAATCTTTTGACCATCCACTAGGAAATATGGGTTGCTGTCAACCAACAAGTAGATAACATAAGCATCACAAATAATTTCAAAATGAATTTAACATAAAAACCAATACATTCATATTCATCCAGCTTCAACATGGCACTCAAGATTGTGAGATATCAAAACAATCAAAAACAGTGTGTGTGTGTGTGTGTGTGTGTGTGTGTGTGTGTGTGTGTGTGTGTGTGTGTGTGTGTGGGTGTGTGGGTGTGTGTGTGTGTGTGTGTGTCTGTGAGTGTGTGTGTGTGTGTGTGTGTGTGTGTGTGTGTGGGTGTGTGTGTGTGTGTGTGTGTGTGGGTGTGTGTGTGTGTGTGTGTGTGGGTGTGTGTGTGTGGGTGTGTGTGCGCATGTGTAAATGTGCAGCAGTGCGACTTGACTTGAAATGAACGTGGTCTTAACTTCTACTAAGGTCTAACACAACTGTACTCTTCTAACCATCAGAAACACTTTTAGCGTTCACAGTTCATCTCGCCAAACACTGCTTTTGAGTGTTATGTTCCCCATTAAAACAATCCATTACCCGCGGCTCTTACACACACACACACACACACACACACACACACACACACACACACACACACACACACAGACCTGCTCCCGGAAAATAAATTATGTCCAAAGGAGCGGGTAATGTTGCCCCAGAAGGTTATGTCTGTAACAACACATGAATAATGTAACAGTGTGTGAATTTAACATGAGACCGTAGCCAGAGTCAGAAGAGATACTTTACTAGGGGCCAGGGCACACATGCACGCGCACACACACACCACAGGCTTAGATGAGATGAGCATGATCACTATACTATGAGTTTATGATAAAAGGATGCCTCCCCTCTCCTCTGTCTCACTCTCTTTCTCTCTCTCTCTCTCTCTCTCTCTCTCTCTCTCTCTCTCTCTCTCTCTCTCTCTCTCTCTCTCTCTCTCTCTCACACACACACACACACACACACACACACACACACACATACACACAAATAGATCCTGCAGTCTCATGTCTGCTTGTCTAAGCTCTGGCTGCCAGTCCATCCTGTCATACAATTGCCAGCACCCAGGCATTTTCATTTACTTAGTGAAGTAACTTTCTGATTTTGGGGTTGGGGGGAGGTGGGGGGGGGGGTGGGGGGGGGGAGGTGGGGGGGCGAATTGGGGACTGTGGAAGTGCACCAATGAAAAGCTGATCTGATTCAGGACACGGAGAGCAGTATACAACCCATGGCAGGATACTTAAGAAATATATACAATCGATTAGATGAGACATCGCGCATTCTGAGCACGCACGCAAGTCGGATTGTCCAGAAAGTGAAACTTGGCTCTGGTGTAAGAGGCATAATGAGTACTAGATGTATCTATCGGATTTCGGTAACATCCATCTGTTGTTCAGGGCTGTAAATAAATGTTATTTTCTTAAAGTTAGAGTCATAGAGTCACGTTCAATAATCACTAACGTGAAAGTAGAAAGGGGTGGAAATACAAAACAGAATTCAGTTTTTCCTTCAGGTTTTCTTAAATTCTCTGTCAATGTTGCAAGCTATAGCATTTAGCGACATCTCTCTGCAAAATAGTTCTACACGGACGGAAAAGAGTCAAGACGACGCACATAACAAGCATTCATCTAAGGCAAGGGTGTCAAACTCCTTTTGGTCGCGGGCCGCATTGGAACAAATGCAGCCTCAAATTATAAACGTGTAAGTAAAACTAAATGAATGTCGTGCGCACCGGCGCATCATATTATATATATATATTACAGTAACCTATACTCAGCCTACACTCAATGCCTTATTTCCACAGAGCTCAATATTACGGTGTTACAGTAGCCTAGTCAAACTCAATGCTTCGACGAATGCTTCAAGATGAGTTCACTGTCGGCATCTGATGGTTGGAACTAAAAATAGAATTAAGAATGAATTAACCAATATACTTATAAGTCCATTACAAGCAATAATAAGAAACTATAGACAGAAATGTACTGTATATTTCCTTTATTGTTTTATATTACATGTACAATAAATAGCTGTAAGTAGCTATATGTCCTCCAATCAGGGGAGGGGGTGGTAGGGATTAAGAAATTACATTAAAAAACGGAGAAGACATTACGTAAGTAATGCTTTCTGATAGAACTTCATTGCTATCTTCCCATTTCAAAGCTGATCTATCCTTTAAAAACATTTATTGGACCACCCAACGGTGGTGTGGGGGAGGGTTCTTGGAATGTAACATCACAATTAAATTTTGAGCACATTCTCCCATCGCTCCCTCCACATTCTATCCAAGCCAGATCGGTTAATCTAACATTCTCCAGACCTTAAAAGGAGGCGTGAGAACAATGCGATTTGGAGGTATGGCTAAATGAGGCTAAATAATGACCAATAGGCGAACATAGCAGTAGGCAGGGGTTTAATCCCTGCACACTACCACTGCACGCCGCCGTGCCATGTATGCATGTGAAGTGCTGCCTAAAGCCACCACAAGGTAGTGAGAAGAGTTGTGAAGGATGTTTGAAAAGAGAATGGTATGCCTTATCAGATACATGTACATGTACTGTAGATTGGTAAAATGACGTTTATTATAGCAGCTTATTTGTGATGCTTATGCATGAATTGCAGATCACGCATTCTCTCACAGTGCAGAGAAACAGGGGGAAATGTTTTAGTGCAGTCTAACATAAATAAGCTCAAGTCGGCTATGACAATGGAACAGAATGATTAGAAAATGAAGTTAGGAATTTTCATGCGTGACAGCAGTACGTACAGTAAATTGGGTTTCAATGGGATTGAGACTGGGTAGAAAAGTAGTTACAGTTATAATAGGATGCGACCGTCCAAGGGCAGCAAGGGCAGCCTTCTCTCATTCACACAATGTAATAATAATAATGATGCATTTATTTTGTATACTATAGCGCTTTGGAGGGATCGTTTGAAGGGGAGAGCGTACTGGTAAACTACTACTAAATTGTCACGCCTTTGTTTGTTAATCAGAAACAATCAAGAAAAAGATTAACCTCCCCCAGGGACGGACTGGGACAACAAATCCTGGGATAACAAATCCTGGACTTTCCCACAGAAGCCCACAGATCGATGTGGTGTAACAGTGGGGTGAATTGGAGTGGTTTTGATGGCCCTCCATTGTGGAAGACGTGCGCTCTTTCGTCACAGCCTGTTCCACCTATGCCCAAAGCAAATCCTCACGGCAACACCTAACTGGGCTGCCTATCCCCTGCCCATTCCCAACCGGCCCTGGTCCCACCTGTCCCTGGATTTCATCACCGGGCTGCCTCCCTCCAGGCTGCCTCCCTCCAGGCTGCCTCCTATAAATACATGCATGTAGGGAAGGAAATTGTGGTTGTGACTGATGGTTGTTAGAGATAAAGGAGAATTGCCTATTGATCCAAATAATAGAAAAACATGAGAAAAGTGCAACAGGTTAATTAAACATGAAACAGCATTTGGAGACATGCAGCAGGTTGAATTTGGCACGCCACTGTAGGCTTGTTGAGTGCTCAGATTATAATATAATAGACACTCCAGTTTGTGGTTACGTTCTGTTGGGTTCTTGCATGAAATATTAAGAACAAGTAAAAATTTAGCTGAAGTTCAACATGCTTTCTTTTCTCAATTATGAATTCAAGGATACAGGCTACAAACACATCCTCCTCAACTGTGCCCAGTACACTCCAATCTCAATGCAATGCTATTCAAGCAAAGGTAATTCAGGATATAACACATTTGTTGCCTACAACTGATATTATCCTCTATTGGATTAGAGGTCAATACTCAATACTCAAAACTCAAACCTAAAACCCTATCACCAGATGTAATATATACAACCCCCCCTCATCTCACTCTGCCTTCACCTCCTGGGGGTAACATAACCCACTGAGAAGTTTAATTAAAACACAACCTAATTAGCTGTAATGCATTTAAATGCTAAATTTAGCTTGCGTCACTGCTGTTCACTGAGACGCTGGAGAGAATGACACTAACACTGTTATGTGCTGGACGGATGTCAACACTTCAGTCCATGACCTACAAACTATACAACCCATCTAACTCTAATTACCCACAGTGGCAGCGGGTGCTGCAAAAATCTTTATAAACAACACATCAGTGAAGAATAGTTCCACCTTCCCCTATAGTAGGCAAATAATAAGTTAAATATGACAATCAGTTGAGCTACATAATGCCAATAAAGTTAGTTAGGGAAAATATTATAAAAGTAAAAAAGTGGGCTCTTTCGAACATCAACTTCGCAAAAATTATTATTTATCCCAAAAGCCCTTTACACTTAACTGTTGTTATTGAGTGCCAAGATTAAGGTCAGATATAGCCTATGTCTCATTAATGTAGAATGTTCATCTTATTGCTTTGTAACTATCAATCCTTCCAGATCTACACGTAGGGCCTGGGGGAAGGGGATAGGGGTCAGTTGAGCAGGCATTTGAGCAGGCATTTTTGAGCAGGCATTTTTACCTTTATAGCTTATGTATATCATTGGCAGCATATCAGAGTAGCCAGAGAGATGAGGTACAGGGGGGCAGTCTTCCTCAACCTCTAATAATGCAATAATCAATAATGCATGATGTCATATATCATAGCTCCCTCTTCTCCTCTTCACTTTCCATCTCATCTGTCTGTCATTCTTCCTTGATGCTGTCCTCCTCACTTCCTCTTCCACCTTCTCCTCCTCTTCCTCCGACTCCCATCTCCACACCCTTCACGTCTCTCCCTCTAGGTTTTCTCACGTCCTGTCCTCGATTCTGTTTTTCTCCCAGTCTCCCTCCTTTTTCTTCGACTGTGTAAATAAGTAATGACTCATCTTGGCACGATTATTGGTTTGTTTGTTTATCTGAGAGGAAACACAAACTCAGACTGACAATCCAACAGTTTTGCACCTCACCTGCAAGTCTTAGTACCCAATTGGGCTACTTGCGCTCTTGGTGAAATCATAGGTCTACATTGTGTTTATAGGCCTATAGACGAAGTTTCATTATTTCTTAGGACTGTAGTAGTTACAGTTTTGTTGCTCTTCCAAGGCCTATTATCTTAACAGTAATAAACACTGTTCTCAATAATTTATAAGAAATTTCCATTTTGTAAGAGCCAACTAGCAAAACATTAAATTTTCTATTACATTTTTATCTATTTTAAAATGATTCACAAGGTATCAAATCCTAATTTATGAAGTGGTAGGATGTGTCAGAGGTGACTCAAAGTATATGATACAGCATGTGTCATGAGGTGTCCGGATGTGTAAATGCCATTCAAAGGACCTGACATCATCTGAAGCCAGATGTGTTGTGAGTGTATCGAGGTGTGTCAGTGTATATGACACAGCATGTGTCCAAATGTATCAGCATGTATAAATGACAATAACACAAGGTCGTCTGCATAAGACAGTGGTTCCAAGACGTGTCAAAGGCAGAGTATATGTCAAGATGTTTCCAATTTGGAAACTGGGCGTTTTATGCAATGTGAAAATTAAAATGTCTGGACTGTCAAGAAGCATGCACCCACAGGCACCCACACACACACACACACACACACACACACACACACACACACACACACACACACACACACTTTACCCTGGAATCCCTGCTGAGCCATACAGAGTCACGGCTCTCTAAATTAAATAATGTTAAATCAAATTAGAGTAAATTAAACATCGCAAGCAGACGGTGGGAGAGGAGTGATAAGGAAGTGGTGGTGTGTGTGTGTGTGGGGGGGGGGGGGGAATAAAGCAAGGAAGGGGAGATGGAAGCCATAGAGAGAAGGTGGAAGGGAGAATGGAGAGGAGGTAGTAAATGTGAGTGGGAGTAAAAGGGTGGAGAGTGACTGGGGTACAGGGCCAGTAAGAGAGATAGGTGAAGGGGTGGACTGGAAGTAAAAGAGAGGGAAAAAGGTGAGGGGGGAGATGAAACAGGGAGGGGGGGGGGGCGGGGGGGGGCAGGAAGAGGATGTGAAATGACACACTGTTGCAGAGTGAGTGTGTGACCTAACCACTGGGAAAGAATACATTAAAGTGTATGTTGAATCATGTCGTCACCTACAAGGTAAGATGCATTATACAGTCGAATACAGAATAGAACCTGTATGTTCTGTTAGGGAGTAACAACGCCCATGGGAACAAACACTCAACTGGAGAGAGCAACTGACAACAGTACCTCCTCTTTACTAAATCACCCGCCTGCTAGAGGCAGACCTGGGCTTGGAAGAGTGATGGAACCCGACCTACCTCTTCCCCCCTTTGCCCACTCCCCCCTCCCCATCCATCTCCCTCCTTTCCTTATCTACCCCCCCCCTCCCTCCCCCACCCCCATCTCCAGGGACCCAGAAAGGAGGCCGGCGCTGTCCTGCTGTGGGTTTGGGCTTTATCGCCGTGGCGATGGGGCTGTCAGGGTGTGGGATTGATAGTTCTGGGAATTCCCATTGGCCCAGAGAAGCTATTCTATAGAGAGGGGGAGATAAAGAAAGAAAGAGAGAGAGAGAGAGAGAGAGAGAGAGAGAGAGAGAGAGAGCAACCGAGACTAAGCTAAAGCAACAAGGGGTGGGCGAAAGAGAGAAGAGAGAACTCAGTGTGTACATAAATGTCTTTACATACACACACATACACACACACACACACACACACACACACACACACACACACACACACATACACACACACACATACACATACACACACACACACACACACACACACACACACACACACACACACACACACACACACACACACACACACACACACACCCACAAACAAAATCAATCTTTAGCATACACTGTGGAGGAGGTTGCCCCTGTATGAATCACTGTACTGGCCACAGGTCTCCATCTGTCAGTGTGTCACACTCACTACCTGATCTTTTAGTGTATCGGATCACATTTACAGGCTCACAACCACATTTTTGAGTGACAGATTGAATATATTAACCTCTGAGTCTGAGACCTTGTATTTTCATCCCTCTCTTTCTCTCCACCATGGGTGGCTAGCTCTATTAAATGATCTTCTCATAACCTGACTCCTTGACCCCCTCTGCTTTTCATCTCTCCTCTCCATCTCTCTCTGGCTCTGCTGAAGCACACACACACACACACACACACACACACACACACACACACACACACACACACACACACACACACACACACACACACACACACACACTGCATGTGGTGAAGGACATGCTCACCTTGACATGGGATAACCATAGTCTATATCTGCTATGACAGCACAAAAAAATGAATTATCTGTCAATCATGACATATTTTATGTTTATTTTTGTTAACTTATATTATTATACTGTCAATTTAAAAGGTTTTCCATATCTTTTAGCATATATGCTTTTATAAGATGTAGAAAATGTTTATGGACTGCACACATTTCAGCAACAAGCTGTTGGTCTCTACAGGGAGAGAAGATGAGGCCCTGATCTGATGATTGAAGGTACTGAGGTGTAATGGTGGATCTGTAAACACTTGTTAACTGGTATCTATGTGAAGTGTTTATTAGGTAACAAGGTAATCAAAGACGCCTGTGGAGACGGATCTGCAGATACACCATTACAGTAAGAGCTCCTTCATGTCACTCAGTGTGAACCTCTCAGTGAGATCTCTTCCATCTTTCACTCCCTCCATTCATGCTGTTCTGAAGGGGAGCAGAGAGATAGTCACATGGAAGACAGCTTTGATTTAAGCTATGAGTTATTGAACTCTGTTTTGGTACGTTTTTTTCTCCAAATTGTGTATGATTGATAGCATGGTGAACAAACAGCAGCAGCTGTGTATGTGTGTATGTATGCGCTATACTTCTATTATCAGTTGAAGTGGAAAAATGCTTCATGATCAGGCGAAAGGGGAGTGTCCAACCTCTATTTAATGTGTGTGTGTGTGTGTGTGTGTGTGTGTGTGTGTGTGTGCATGCGAGTGAGACATTGTGCATGTGTGTTTGTATGTGCACGGCACGCACACTGCCCTGGAGCCAAGTATGATGGAATTCAGGATTGCATTAGCAAGAGAAAGGAATCAAGGACACACTTAATATGGAGCAGGGTTCCCGATTAACATGACAGCTCACCAGAGACTTACAGACTGTAAGAGACCTACGCCTACACACACACACACACACACACACACACAATTCTCCATTGAACTATTGTAACACACCAGGGGGAAAGGATTGGAATAAGCACTGAGGTTGGTTTGTTGACTTCTTAGTAAGGGGGGCCAATTGCAACCAAACGATCTGACTTGCCGATTAGCTGAGTGCTTACATCTGGTTAGTTCATCTTGGGAGGCAGGAGATCAACGGGGGGAACAACGGGTGATCATTATCAGCTGCGGGTGAAATTTAATACATTGCAACCAAAAAGTACACCTTCTCATGGTGGAGGTGGTGTAATGGTGTGGGGAATGTTTTCTTGGCACACTTTGGGCCCGTTAATACCAATCAATCATCGCTTGAATGCCACAGTCTATTTGAGTATTTTGAGTATTGTTGCTGGCCATGTGCATCCCTTCATGGCCACAATTTACCTGTCTTCTAATAACTACTTCCAGCATGATAATGCACTGCTTTTTTCAAACTGATTTCATGAACATGACAATGAGTTCAGTGTTCTTCAGTGGCCTTCCCAGTCACCGGATCTGAATCCATTAGAACACCTTTGGGATGTGGTAGAACGGAAGATTCACAGCTTGAAAGTGCACCTGAAAAATCTACAGGAATTGCGTGATGCAATCATGTCATCATGGACCAGAATCTCAAAGGAATGTTTCCAACATCTTGTGAAATCAATGCCCTGAAGAATTGAGGCTGTTTTGAGAGCAAAGGGAGGCCCTACCCAGTATTAGTACAGTGTTCCTAATAAAGTGTTCAGTGAGTGTAGGTGTGTATGTTTGTATGAGAGAGAAAGATGGTAGAGAGAGAGAGAGAGAAACACGCACACACATACACACACTGAAGCTGCCAAATCATCAATGATAAGATAAACCGCCCGAGGATTTAGGACACTGAGCCAAAAACAACAACAAAGGAAGCGGACACAGATGTACTCTTTCTGAAACGCCGCCCCCCCGCCCCCCTTCTCTCTCTCTCTCCCTTCCCGGCTCTCTCTCCCTCCCTCTTTCTCTCTCTCCCTCTCTCTCTCTCTCTCTCTCACTCCACCTCTCTCTCTCTCTTGCTCTCTCTCTCTCTCTTTCATTCACTCTCTCCCTCCGTCTTCCCCTCTCTCTTAAAGCTCAAACAGACAGGCAGTGCTTCCCAGGCCAACATCGTCTGCCACTCACACTGAGATTTAAACAGGGACAAAACCCCTCCAAAGAGTTAGCCATATATTAGACTTCATAATCTCCCAGGAATTATCTCTGAGAACAAGGAGTGTGACAAAATGTACATATCTTTATTAACATTAAATATACTGATGTATTCAACAAAAATCTATTTATCAATGCCACGGAGAATTGAGGCTGTTTTGAGAGCAAAGGGAGGCCCTACCCAGTATTAGTATAGTGTTCCTAATAAGTGTTCGATGAGTGTATATACACACACATACATATGCACAAGCACACGCACAGATCAATATCTAATTTAACATAGCCACCACCTTCATCAGGTCTGCCCAGCACAGCAAATTGTGTGACCTCCAACTCCACTGTGGTGACAATGACCCTTTCTCTCTCTCTGTGTGACAAAGCACCTTCCCTGCTGATTATGTGTCTAGTCTTCAACAGATATCAATTGACAGGCGCGTGTGCGTGCATGTGTGCTCTGAGTGTGTTACTCCCTCAGTGCTGGATTTACATCTCAATTACAAAGTCTATCTGCCAAATAGGCTGCACTCTCCCTGACTTCCTACAAAAAGCCCAATAAACACCCTGCAGAAACCAAAATACAGGCCAGATAAAAATCTCTACCTCCCCTTCTGAAGAACTGCTATTCATAAACAACAATAAAGCAAACTTCTGCTAGTCTACTCTTCAGCTGCCCTGTTTGTCCCTTCAGAGGTCACAAACCGATGAAAACATCAGAAACTGCTTTCCTGTTGGCTCCCAGTAAAACCCTCAGAAACTCAGACACACACACACACACCCACACCCACACATACAAACAGGGTAGAGGCATTTACAGGAGGCCTGTAAAACCCCTGTAGATAGAACATACCGTGTCCTGTCAATCATTCAGTGCAGCCAACCGATAGAACATTTTGACAGTAGAGAACTCCCATTTGACAACATGACGGATCCGGCTCATTGACCCTGTCAATCTTAGTTTAGATATCTCATCTGTCTTCTGTACATAAAGGCTGAGTTAAGCACGCATACTCACAGGAACAGTCGTAGACAGAGAAACCCATGAACAGACGTACACACATTGACACTCAGGGGCATTTGCATACAGCATGTACACACATTTCTCACAATTTGAGAAATGCTTTCCAACATGCTTTCCCACTGTCTCATCCCCCCCCCCCCCCCCCCCCCACACACACACACACACACACACACACACACACACACACACACACACACACACACACAGTGCCTGTTATGTGTAAGTGCTTTTGTGGACTCTGTGTCTCAGTGGAGATGTGTGCAGTCTTTGTGACTTCCTGCTTTGGGCTGATAGTGCTGGACACACAGGGCCAGAGGGGCGGCCATCTTCAGTTCAGCAGTCGTTATCGTCGCAGTGCAGCAAAGGGCACTGAGATGGAGAATACACACAATACACATGTGCTGTGGAGAATAGTACAGACATAGGGAATACACACAAAAGTAACGTTTTTAAATTAATTAAATGCAAACAGAATCAACCATAGGACATACAGTACATATAGACAAAAAAGAAACTCATACAGTAAGAAGATAATAACTTATCAATAACATACAAACACACACACACACACACACACACACACACACACACACACAGAGAGAGAGAGAGAGAGAGTAGCAATAGCTTGATTTTTGGTTTATGTTGAATTAAACTTCTGAATCCAGTTTGTTGGTCCTTAAATTACTCTACAGCCAAAACCCATTAAAGTCTCATTGTCTCTTTCTCTGTACAGAACCTGATTACTCCTCCTAATGTCTTTTTTGCTACTCCGCTTGAATCACTTCCAAAGCTCTGGGATGTAATTGACAGTCTTTAAATGTACCTCTCCCACTGTTCTAATCTAGTCTATGTGCTGGATGCCATAAAACATATTTGAAATAAAACAATAGAAAAGAAAGCTGATTTAGTTAAGGGCACCAGAGGTAGCGTTTCCCATCCCTCTAGCTTGGAGAAAAAAATGTTTGTAGTATAATCACGTCTCTCCCCCTACAGAACATTTAATGGATATAACACCATACTGAGTCCTCCTCTCCTCTCCTCTCCTCTCCTCTCCTCTCCTCTCCTCTCCTCTCCTCTCATCTTCTCTCCTCTCCTCTCCTCTCCTCTCCTCTCCATTTTCTGCCCGCCTCTCCCCTCTCTTCTCCTCCCTTTTTTATCTTGGGGGAGTGAGAGATGGGGGGGGTAGAACAAGTAGGGGGGGAAATCGAAAGCTTTTTTCACCTCTAATCTGGTATCTTATCCTGTTTCAGTAACAACAGGGAGTCACATCTATCACATCCAGTAGAGAAGGGCACTCAGAAATATGAGTGTATATTCCTAATGGACTGTGACTGGAATTCAATAGAACACAGAAAGCACTGAAACAAATAAACAACAAGTGTGGTTTCTTCAGCCTTAAGTCTTAGGTAGGATTTTACTTGAAAATCTACACAAGCTTTATAGGAGCCTGGGAAGTGTGTTGGATTTACAGATTAATAACTTTGGCATCGTGAACAGCTAAACATTCTGGGAAAGCATAATGTAATGTAGGTTTGATCTGTGATCAGTTGAATTCTGGCTTGTAATTCCTAACACTGAATGTGCATACATCTCAGTGTTTGAAAATAGTTTTTTTATTGTGTGTTTCAATCCCAAAGATTTTAGAGGATACAGTGGTGAGACCCAGACAAGAGGGAATATTGGATTTTGTGATGTCATATGCTGACACTACAGTGCGTTGCCTCTGGTGTGCCTCTCACAGTCACAGCTGGCCAAATGCCCTTTACCCAGAGCCCCAGTGGAGAAAAGGGACAGAAACAGGAGAGTTAAAAACCTGGTTCCTTCCTTATCTCCCCCCTCACTCTCTCCACACACTGCAGGTAGAGCATCATTGTGCAAGCATGCACCAACGAATGCACACAAACACAATGAAACAAAACAGTCATTTTTATAATTATGTTCTTTATTACAATGACAGTCTTCAGCTGCTGTAGGTTCTATGGTTATTTCCATTATCAAAGGCCCCATAGCCTGAGGGTAAATGCATGTGCACCTCATCCCCTGCCTCCAACTCTGAAGTGACTGCATTGGATAAACACTGTAAACAGTATTTCATTTGACTCCAAATTCCACGTTATTCTCTGGGTATTCTTATACATAGTCTGATGTAGTAGACTCTTCTCCCCGGTGCTTTGAAGAAACCTGCATCAGAGGAGAAGCAGAGTGACAGAGAGACCGACTGTACAGTCAGTCTCCCATAGACACTGAGGCAACCAGTAATACTAGACTCATATCAACAGGTTCCCATATAAAGAGTGCCCTGCGTAAGTAATGGGACAGTGAAGCATTTTTTCTTTGTTTGGTTCTACACTCTAAAAGTTTGAAATCAAATATTACTGTGAGGTTAAAGTACAGATTCTCAGCTTTTATTTGATGCTATTTGTGTACATATTGGTTTTACCATTCAGAAATTACTTTTTATGTGTGGTCCCCTATTTCAGGGTGCCCAAAGGTAATGGGACAATTGGCTTGACAGGTGTTTCTGGTAAGTCAGGTGAGTTCCATCACACCATTAGTGCAGGCATAAGAGAGCTGTCAATGTCTAGCATTGATTCTAGGTTTTGTGTTGCCTTTGGAGTCTGCTATTGGTGTCTGTCAACATGAGGACCAAAGCAGGGTCAATGAAAGTCATGGAAGTCTTTATTAGGCTGAAAAATCAGAAACATAGCCAAAACCGTAGGCTTGCCAAAATCAAGTTTGGAACATCATTATAAAGAAAAAAAACCATTGGTGACCTCAGCAAACAAGCTGGTAGGCCAAGGCAGACTTCTACAGTGGATGACCGAAGAATGCAGCAGGTCATTTGAATCTGATAGAAAGCCATGGGAGAATCCAGCCTGTTACTTAGTTGAAGGTCTCACCTTTTTAATCTAAGTTTATTTTCTGGACTGAATGATTAAAATGCCTTGGTTGATGTGCTCAAATAGATTGGTCTAAATTATCCTTATTCGTCAGTTGGCTCGAACACAATCACACGCAGAATCCTCTCCACACAAACACAGAGACACACGCACGAACATGCACACACAAACACAGATAAATTACTCTTACTCTCATGGCGACAGGACCTCGTAATTGTGTGGGGTATGATCTTATCTGATTCACACACACACAATACTGTTACACATTTCACATCCATCTCACAATTTTACCAGTGTTCATAGAGCTCTGGGACATCTTTGAAAAAGGGTAATATGTGCAACAATTTTCTATAGCACAAAAATTGTAAATAATCGAGAATCTTTCATTCAAAGGGGAAAAACACCAGGAGCGCAAAGTGCCTGAATCCCTTGTGCCCTCTACTGGAAAATCAGTGTGAAAACAGCCTCTTTCTAAAGTTATCCATCTGAATGACAGAAACAACATTTGGAGAGATAGAAACCATGTTTTCATGTTTGTTTATTTGCAGAATGTTTTCATGTGACACACAAACAATAGTAAAGCCCTTTGACAGCATCCACCATGACAGTACCACCATACCCCCCAAAATGGCAAAGATTTTCAGTTTTTTCTGACAATTGTGACTTGCTATCATGTGTCCCTGGCTCTATGGGTGTTGAACCCTGTACATAGAGATTGGCATCTGCGGTCATTCACTAAAACATGAATAGTTGCTTCTTCTCCTCTTAAAGTGACGTGTTTCTTAAGACAATTAAAGCTGATTAACACATGATGCCGATGATGAGGAGGAGGAAGAGGACAAAGCAGGAATGGTTGTCAACAGCAGTAAGACACAAGTTTAGAGTTTCATAAAAATACAGATAAAGGGCAATTTACAAACAGTTTACAGCAACCAATATTCTACTTACTTATATAATCATCAGACATTTTTGTGTTGACTGGAGAGTGTGCTATGGTAAGAGAGAGAAAAAAGAAAGAGAGGGAGAGTGTGTGTGTGTGTGTACGTGTTGTGCATATGTGAAAACTGATACAAATGCAAACACAAACCCCAGCCTTGCAATGTTGCATAAGCTGCCAAGCAATTTTTCCATCAGAACATCTGACCATACAAGCATTGGCTCTCATCCAAATCATGGCACGGTTGAGGTCAATTCCATTTCTACAAAAATAATAATAAAAACAATTGTCCATTCTTTTCAATTAGCTGTAATGTTTAAATGGACTCACTGTGTAATCATGGAACTGACCCGCAACCTTAAGCACCACTAAACTACACCTCTCCATATCTCTATGGTCTGAATATTTTCCCTTTTAAAAATGGAGTATTCCTCTGAGCTAAAGCAATAATGGACACAGCACAAAGCAAATGAGAAACACACAAAAAAACATTGTCTCCACTGCAGTAACTTAAAGGTATAGCATGTAGTTTTGGCTTTGCTGCCCTCTCTGGCCACACTGAAAATGCACACATGCTACATTTTCTAATAGCAATTGTGTGCATATCTTTGTAAACAAACAAAACGTAAAATAGGTACGTAAATGCCAGTGCACGTCCATGACACCAGATTTGAGAAGGCACTTAGTTTGGACAAAAACAATGCTCTTCACTGCAAGTTCTTTATCATCTGATCTCATTCCTTGAGATTCATGTCTACTGATTAATCATGGCCATTTTGCACTGTTTTAAAGCTCAAATCTACACACTAGACCTTTAAAGTGATGTTCATAATGTTATTAACAATGTCTTTCTGCCTCAAGGCTGACATGACAGATATTATGAACTTACTATGTACAGTAGCTTGATTGACATTATGACAGGTTCATCATAATCAGAGTAGTGAATGAATACTACATCACACTTGTCTCACAATCTGATATGACAGTCTTGATGGACATTGAATGACGATCCTCATGAGTGTGTGTGTGTGTTATGAAGGCATTATAACCACCGCTTAACCACCTCACCTCAAGCACAGTATCACCTCGCTCCAGGTTAAAGTTGCACCTATCCACGAATCTCAGATCAGACTACATGAAGGCTTATCCAAACCTGAACCATTAGGGGGATGAAATAATAACTGACCAGTGGTTAGAAGCAACTTCTACCAGGGTTGGGGTCAGTTCGATTTCAGTTAATTCATGAAGTAAATTGAAATAACAATTCGATGATTGCAAATAGAGCATTTATTTTCAATGAATTCTCAATTAACTGAAAATTAGAAGCTTTTTACATGAAGTGAATACATTAAAATCGAATTAACCCCAACCATGACCTCCTACCTGCTCCTATTAGCTTCAATAGAAACAGGCCCTGAGAGATGCTTGATGGAAGAAAAGTGGACTGAAAAAGTCTCTGCCTGAAAAATCAATAAAAGCCTTCTACCCTGAGGTGCAGTGCACTCCAGGCAGGTCTCAAATGCACTTGTGCATGGGGGACTGCACAACCAACCTCTGAACACAGAGAAAAGGATAACAAATCAAGTTTAAGGCACGTCAATAGTCTAAAATACAAATAATTAACACACAAAAACACTTGAAATGACCTTGCTTGAACTGATAATGGTTAGGAGCATCTCTGCCAAGCATATATGAGGCAATAGAGATGAGACACATGCATGTTGCTCTCAGTAAAGGCAACCCAAATACCAAGTCACAATAACAAGCAAAAAAACAAAACAACAAGACACTGAATATGTAACACTGTTGATAAGTGGACGTGGATTATGACACCTGAAGCTTATTTAGCTTTAGAGACATGATCATCCAAGTCCCTGAGGGGAGAGACACTCTCCAAAGGCACAATGCTGCTTAGTGTAGTGTAGTGTTGTGTGTGTGTGTGTGTGTGTGTGTGTGTGTAAATGTAGGATAAAAGGCCTCAGTCATAAATCTACCATACTCTAACAGGTGTCCCTTTGAAACAAAACGCTGAAGTCAGTCCATCAACACACAAGCACAACGCCAGGAAACAGGGAGAGTTAGGGGGCGGCATGTGATATATACAGGATCTGTATATCATGTTCAAAAAAACAAAACGTAAAACTTGAGGAAAACCTGTAGTGTTGCAGTATGGTGTACAATGAGCATGTGCAAGCAGTCCAACATGCTGTTTAGGAAAGTCTTTCCAAAGCACACAGTCTTTTTGGGGTGTGTCACTGTAAGCAAGTGTGTGAGAGTGTTTCTCTTGTCAGTTACAAAACATACATATCATCATGTATATGAATAGGCACATCTTGGTAGTTACATCTGATGTCCGTCCTTCCTCTCTTTTATCCAAATGGCAGTTGGATCACACTTCCTCAAAGAAGGCCATTTGAGCCATGTACGCAGAGTTTCTCTGAAAAAGAAAAGATTTTCACAGTTTCAGCCAAGTGATGATTTATGAGGAAACATAATGTGATGGGGGGAAAAGACTATTGTAGCCTGGTCATAAAACACAACTCAATCATATAATTCAATTGTTGGCCAATCTATTAAGACTTTCTGTCTTAACAATCATAACATTAAAATGGCAAGTTTTGGAGGATAAATACATTTCAGTAAAACTGTGGTAGGTAACACAACATATCAAGTGTCAACTTTTCCCTGGGTTATGTTTACAGTAGTCCTGGTAACCATGAAACAGTACAGTACCATCTGAGGGCTCTTATCATTCAGACTAAATAAGAACATTCCCACTGGGGCAATAGGTGACACTGACACCATTTTCACATTGGAGAAACAACAACAAAGCAACATCTGTAGGGAATAGGAAGGAGGACTTATGTTCCGGTGAGCTATAAATGTGTGGGTAAGGGTAATTATCACGTTGCTGTGCGGTATATAGGGGGGTTCAGGGTGGTCAACATCGTGAGGGGCCCTTTCGCAAGCACACTAATAATCTCTTGCATTTGTGTGGGGTATGAAGGGGGTGTGGGGTTTCAATCTTACGTTGCTGTGGGGCATGTAGGGGGGCTCGGGTGGGTAACCTCGGGCCTCGTTGCGGAGGCTGTAGACTCCAGCCTGCTGCTGCTGCTGCTCCTCCAGCTTCAGAGACTCGATCTCAGACTTGAGCTCCTTCAGCTGGTCCTGCAGGTGCTTGCTCTTCTCCATGTACTCCAGTCTAGGTAGGAGGGGAGAGAGAGAAGAGTGTAAAGTACGAACGCGTATGAGAGAGAGTCATACTCGCACACAGCGCCATCTTTCTAACACGGCCATTTTCATAGGACGAGATTAGGCTCCAGCAACTCACCTCTCCCTCTCAATCTCCATGGACAGTCTCTTCATGTCCGAGTCCTTGAAGTCGATCCGCATCGATGCAGACTCCAGAGCCAGGTCCCCTCCCTCAGGGGGAGGAGGGGGGGTGGAGTAGGCCGCTATGAGCTGGATTACACACACACACACACACACACACACACACACACACACACACACACACACACACACACACACACACACACACACACACACACACACACACACACACACACACACACGTAGAGGCAGTTAGGGACTATTGAGGAGAGCAGGAGCACACAGAAGAGTGGAAGTGGTTTTTACATGGTACCGCATAAGTACTGTAGGTTTAGTGATCTCTTTGAGGGTATATGGTGCACAGTCTGAGGGACATCTCAGTTGTACTCATTCTAATTCTGAGCATAGTACTGGGTTTGGTTATCTGGGTAAGTGGTATAGGTAGTTATTGTTCTAGGTACCGGGTACGTGGTTTTGGTGATCTCTAGCAGTTTCTGCTTGGCTCTCCTCTCTGCATCCTTGGCCTCGGTCAGGTCCTGCTTCAGATGATCCGCCTCCTTCGACCTGGAGGGAGGAATTGAAATGATACAAAGAGTATATTATAAGTAAAGCAGGAGGACAGAAAAAGAGAGAGGAAGAGGTAGAGAAGGAGATGAAAGGTAAACAACCCATATCTCTGATACTACGGCTCTAAAAGCCACGACTTCCACAAGTGATGACATCCACACCTCCTCTCAGACTGCTCCACCAGTTTGACGGCGAGCTGCTCCGCCTCTCTCATCTTCTGCTCCATCAGTCTCTTCTCCTCCTTGGTCTTGAGGGCGGTGACTTCTAACCTTTGCCTCTCCTGCTCGGCATCAGCTGCCTTGTGGGCCAGCAGCTTGGCCTCCTCCTCAGCAATCTGGGCCTTCTCCGCCAGCAGGTCAGCAGTCTCCTCCGAGCGCAGCTAGACAGGGAGACAGACACAACTCCTTCAACGCTTATACCGCTAATTATGGCAGTAAGGCTGCAGGTATACGAGGGGTGGACTGTATGACAGGGTTAAAGGCATGACTCAATAAGCAATTAATATACAGTGCCCTGCGTAAGAAATGGGACAGCGAATCGTTTTTTCTTCTTTTGGTTCTATACTCCAAATTTGGATTTGACATCAAACAATTACTATGAAGTAAAAATATAGATTCTCAGCTTTAATTTGTGTACATATTGGTTTCACCATTTAGAAATGTCAACACTTTTTATACATATTCCCCCTATTTCAGGGCACCAAAAGTAATTGGGCAATTGGCTTGACAGGGGTTTCTGGTTAGTCAGGTGTGGTCCATCACATCATTTGTGCAGGCATAAGAGAGCTGTCAATGTCTAGAAGGCTTTGGGTTTTTGTTTGGAGTCTGCTATTGAAGCGGTGTCGATGAAAGTCAAGTAAGCCATTATTAGGCTGAACAATTAGGCAATCTGAAACATAGCAAAAACCATAGGCTTGCCTAAATAGAGTTTGGAACATCACTTAAAAGAAAAAAGAGCTCAGCAATCGCAAATAGGCTGATAGGCCAAGGAAGACTTATACAGTGGATGAAGAAGAAGAAGGCTGGAAAAAACAAAAACTGTCCCACAGATCAGCAACACTCTCCAGGAGGTAGGCGTGAATGTGTCAGAGACTACCATCCGCATAATACTTCACCAGCCGAACTAAAAAAGGTCTTGTGGACAGATAAGATGAATATTATCATGAGTGATTGCAAGAGGAACGTTTGGAGAATAAATGAAACATGGTGGATGAGGTGTTTTGTTTTGGGCATGTATAGTTGCCACTAGAACTGGCTTACTTGTCTTGATTGATTATGTAGCTGCTGATAGCAGCAGCACAATGTATTCTGAAGTGTCCAGAAACATCTTGCCTGCTCAAAAACAAGCAAATGCTTCCAAATTCATTGGATCATGCTTCATCATACAGTAAGACAATGATCCAAAACATACTGCCATAGCAAAAAGTGGAAAGTTCTTGACTGGTCAAGTCAATCTTCAGATTTAAATCCAATTGAACATGCATTTAATTTCCTGATAAGATTTTAGGCAAAAAGACCTCAAAACAAACAACTGAAGATGGCTGCAGTACAGGCCTGGCAGAGCATCACCAGAGAAGACACCCAGTCTGGTGCAGTTAATGGGTAGCAGACTTAAGGCAGTATTGCATGCAAAGGATTTTCGACCAAATACTAAACACGAGTGCTGAATCTGTCCCATTACCTTTTGTGCCCTGAAATAGGGGGACTATGTATCAAAACCTACGACTGCACACCTGTACATGGCTCAAACACCATTGTTAAGTTCGCAGACGACAACGATGAGTCGGCCTACAGGGAGGAGGTCCAGCACCTAACAGTGTGATGCAACGACAACAACCTGGCTCTCAACACCAGGAAGACCAAAGAGCTCATTGTGAACTTCAGGAAGTCAAAAGCTGGCACACACACCCCCATCCTCATCAATGGGACTGAGGTGGAGCGAGTCACCAGCTTCAAGTTTCTGGGTGTCCACATCTCTGAGGATCTCTCCTGGACCCTCAACACCTCTACCCTGATCAAGAAGGCTCACCAGCGTCTCTGCTTCCTGAGGAGACTAAAGAAGGTCCATCTGTCTCCTCAGATCCTGGTGAACTTCTACCGCTGCACCATCTTGCGTAAGGCACGCAGCATCGTCAAGGACATTTCTCACCCCAATCATAGACTGTTCACCCCACTCCCCTCCGGGAGACGCTACAGGTCTCTCCGCACCCGAACCAGCAGGTTCAGAGGTAGCTTCTTCCCTGCGGCTGTCACCCTACTGAACTCCAACTCTGCACCTAGGTGACAACCTACCAACCCCTGCACCCCCCCCCCCCCGGACAATTGCACTACTCTTACAGTATTCCTATAAACTGTACATACTGTATCCTCACTTGTACACACTGCTCTTACTACATACCACTGCTCTTCTGTACATATCTGTCTTTACTGTTCATAATCTGTCTATACTGTTCATAATGCACATATCCTTATATTTTTCTTTTAATACTACTGTTAATACACTGCACATATCTGTACATACTGTACATACCTGTTTATACGGCATTCCATATTTATTCTGCTATTTACTCTAATGTTACTGTTAATACATATATACTGCTATACTGCATTGCCTATACAGCTCATATGCTGCTTACACTGTTTATACTGCATTCTATTTATTCTGCTTATAATACTACTGGTGATTCATATACTGCTTACACTGCACTACTTATACTATACTGCACTACTATACTGCTCATATACTGCACTACCTGTATATATTGTTCACACTGCACTTTTCTGCTTTTTTGCACTTCTGGTTAGACGCTAACTGCATTTCGTTGTCTCTGTACTTGTACTCTGCACAATGACAATAAAGTTGAATCTAATCTAATCTAAAAAAAAAAAAAAAAAGTGTTCACTGTCCCATGATCAGGTGTTCACTGTCCTGTCCCATTACTTACCCAGGGCACGATATACTATATCTACAGTACCATACACTCAGCTACAGTGGAGGTTTTAAAATGAATACAACACATATTGACACACTTTCCTGAACAGGTATTAAGCATTAATCTTAGTCCTGAGGTCCTGAGTCCTGTGGTTTGACGGATCAGCAACCACATGCTTTCCCTGTGCAATATAATTTCAGAGTGGGAGATCATGCCCTCACCAACGCCTCATTGGCCAGCCGTGCCTCGTCCTGCAACTGGAACAGCCGTCGCTCCATTTCCTCCTTTGCTCGTTCCGCCTCCTCCCTCATTTGCTTCTCACGAGCCAGGATCTGACGCTCCACCTGCAGCACAGCCAATCACAGATCAGACAACACCGTTCACAACCAATAACTGTTCACAGATCCAGAATCTATTTAGTTTGTTGTGTTGTTGCACCAAGAAGGCAAAGTTATATACAGTGCATTTGGAATGTATTCAGAACCCTTCACTTTTTCCACATTTTTGTTATGTTACAGCCTTATTCTAAAATGGATTAAAAAAAATATATGTCCTCATGAATCTCCACACAATACCGCATAATGACAAAGCAAAAACAGGTTTTTAGAAATGTTTGCTAATTTATTAAAAATAAAAAACTGAAAGATCACATTTACAGAAGTATTCAGTTTCCATTGATCATCCTTGAGATGTTTCTATGATTTGATTGGAGTCCACCTGTGGTAAATTCAATTGATTCAACATGATTTGGAATGGCATACACCTGTCTATATAAGGTCCCACAGTTGACAGTGCATGTCAGAACAAAAACCAGGCCATGAGGTCGAAGGAATTGTCCCTAGACCTCCAAGACAGGATTGTGTTGAGGCACAGATCTGGGGAAGGGTACAAAAATATGTCTGCAGTATTGAAGGTCCCCAAGAACACAGTAGCCTCCATCATTCTTAAATGGAAGAAGTTTGAACCACCAAGACTCTTCCTAGAGCTGGCCGCCCGGCCAAACTGAGCAATAGGGGGAGAAGAGCCATCGTCAGGGAGGTGACCAAGAACCCAGTGGTCACTCTGACAGAGCTCCAGACTTCCTCTGTGGAGATGGGAGAACCTTCCAGAAGGACAACCATCTCTGCAGCACTCCACCAATCAGGCCTTTATAGTAGAGTGGCCAGATGGAAGCCACTCCTCAGTAAAAAGCACATGACAGCCTACTTGGAGTTTGCCAAAAGGCACCTAAAAGACTGTCAGACCATGAGAAACCAAGATTTAACTCTTTGGCCTGAATGCCAAGCGTCACATCTGGAGGAAACCAGGAACTGCTCATCACCTGGCCAATACCATCCCTACGGTGAAGCATGGTGGTGGCAGCATGTTTTTCAGCAGCAGGGACTGGGAGACTAGTCAGGATCGAGGGAAAGATGAACAGAGAAAAGTACAGACAGATCCTTGATGAAAACCTGCTTCAGAGAGCTCAGGACCTCAGACTGGGGTGAAGGTTCACCTTCCAACAGGACAACGACCCTAAGCACACAGCCAAGACAACCCAGGAGTGGAAAGGGGTGAAGGGGTCTGAATACTTTGCGAATGCACTGTATATATATATTTTGCATGAGTAACAAAGACTAAGGCCATATTAGTGACAAAAAGATCTCAATTAAATCTATTTTAAAGTGCGGTTGTAACACAATAAAATGTAGAAAAGGCCATGGGGGTGAATACTTATTGAAAGGCACTGTATTTGTATCTGTTTAAATCATTCATTATTCATAATCGTTCATTATTCGTGTACATTCATATTCTGGTACATCCCTAGAATTTAATGACCAGACTGAAATGTAGCATAATATTTCTAATACTTTTTATGTTTATCGATCTAAGCTGGATATTCATACTTGATACACTTTGATTCTGTTTTTTTATTCATCTTTTTTTCCGCTAGCCCACCTCACTTTTCTGAAAATCAAATCCATTGAACAATTAATCAGGTTTGTATGGCCTAATCAATCAATCAGTCAATCAATAAATAAATCACTGGTTGAGAGCTGACCTTCTTGCGGGCCTTCTCCTCCTTGGCCTGAGCCTTCATCTGCTGCACCTCGATAGAATCCACCTTCCTCCTCCTCATGAAAAGGTCATGGTTCCCAATGCACAGCTGCAAGATCTGAACACACACAGAGATCCGCATAATTAGGAGGATTCGCTTGAGACCAGCAGCGCTGCTGCCAAGGCAAACCAGATCAATAACCTACCAGTTTGTTGACTCTCAGCTGGGAGGAGTAGAATTTAAAAACATCCTTCTTCTTGTCCAGAGGCTTTATTGTAAACTGCAACAGGGGAGGGCATTGTTATATGTCAGTATCTGCATCATAATAATATATACCATTTAGTAAGTGTATACACTTTTTGTATACAGTGCCCACCGTAAGTAATGGGACAGTGAAGCATTTTTTCTTCTTTTGGCTCTACACTCCAAAAGTGTGGATTTGAAATCAGTAAAACGTATATGTATAATATGAGGTTCAAGTATAGATTCTGAGCTTTTATTTGAGGATATTTGTGTACATATTGGTTTTATCATTTAGATATGGCAACACTTATTTCATACATAGTCCCCCTATTTCAGGACACTAAACGTCTTGGGACAATTGGCTTGACAGGTGTTTCTGGTTAGTCAGGTGTTGTCCGTCACATTAGTTGTGCAGGCATAAGAGAGCTGTCAATGTCTATTGATTCTAGGCGTTTGCCTTTGGAGTCTGTCAACATGAGGACCAAAGAGGTGTCAATGAAAATTAAGGAAGCCATTATTAGGCTGAAAATCTGAAATAAACAGAATAATCAGAAACATAGCCAAAACTAGCCATGCCAAAATAATAAAAACAAATATATATACACTGGTGAGCTAAGCAAACGCAAACGGGCTGGTAGGCCAAGGAAGACTTCTACAGTGAATGACAGAAGAATGCTCACCATAATTAAGAAAAACCCCAAAACAACTGTCCCACAAATCAGGAACACTGATCTGTAGGTGTGAATGTGTCAGAGACTAGCATCTGCAGAATATGTCACCAGCTGAACTACAGAGGCTTCACTGTAAGGTGCAAACCACTAGTTATCCTCAAATGGGATGGTCAGGTTACAGTTTGCTAAAAGGTACCTAAAAAGCATGTGATTCCAAGAGGAAAGTCTGGTGAAAAAAGGATCTGCCCAAGATTTACAGCATACCACCGGTCAAACTTAGTGTCGGGGGTGTTATGGTTTGGGCATGTATACCTGCCACTAGAATTGGCCGGCTTGTCTTAATTGATGATGTAACCGCTGACGGCAGAAGCAGAATGTATTCTGAAGTGTACAGAAACATCTTGTCTGCTCGAGTACAAGCAAATGCCTCCAAATTCATTGGATAGGGCTTCATTACACAGTAAGACAATGACCAAAAACATCACAACTAGGGAGTTTTTCAGTGCCAAAAAGTGGAAAGTTAAGTTAAGAACCTTCAGATTTAAATCCAATTGAGCATGCATTTATTTTCCTGACACATAGGGGACTATGTATAAAACTAGTTGTAATTTCTGAATTGTTAAAAAAAATACCCTTTAATAAAAGCTGACAAATTTAACCTCATAGTAACTGTCAATCTTTGGGAGTATAGAGCCAAAAGAAGAAGCTTCACTGTCCCATTACTTATGGAGGGCACTGTATATGGTCCCAGCAGGAATCAAACCCACAACCTTAGCATTGCTAGTGCCATGGTCTACCAACTGAGCCACACAGGACCAATAGGGGTGGCAGTTGAGTAGCAGTAATATAATACAATACAAGACCCCCTTTTACACAACTGATATGCCCCCTGATTGTTGTTATTGACAGAAGTGTATTCACCGTAGTTACCTCCTTCTCGCTGTAGGAGATGTTGCGGATGCCGCTCCAGGGGAAGGACTTGTTGGGGTTGAGTTTGCTGTTGGGGCTGTAGATGTGTAGACCCTGGGCATCTACCCCCAGTAGCAGGTCTGTGTCCCTCTTATTTTGCTGTGGAATATCATTGGGCAAAGCAACAAAAGAATTATGTTTACAAATGATATAATGTTAAGTTGCCTTGTGCTTGTATAACAGTTGAGAATTAGCTTGTGCAGGATGGTCTCTGTTACACTTGCAACTTTTGCCCGACACTTGCTTCATTGGATGTCAATGTTTTTGAAGCGCACTCTGTGCCAAATTACTTACAAAGCACAATACACAAGTGAATTGCTTGATAACTGACTGATTGATTTAAGTAGCACAATTAGTGTGAGTGAAATTGGTGTTTGATTCTGAACACTGATCAGACAAAGAAAAACTTGGGCACCGTCCTTAGGGAAAGGAATTTTTGTAAAAACAACAATGAATAAGGGGAATTGAACTGCCTTTCATTACCCGGTATAGTCTGTATACTGTACAATACTATTTTGCTTAGACAATACACTTGTTACTAGACTAAACACTTTTGGAACTGCAAGATATTTTATTTCACAAGGGTGAAATTCTTACACCTCGCAAAGACCAACATTTCAGTCCAAAGACATCTGTCAGAGTATCACTCACAGTAATGGCGAAGTAGCTGACTCCGTACATCTCCAGGTCCTGGGCTATCTTCAGATAATCCATTTCAGCTTCATCCCTGAGTATGGTAGAAGGGGAGAAATATGAATAAATACTTAACAATATGCTTATTACACGTAAGGATGTATGGCTATCAAACAAAAAGAGAAAATGACATTTAGCTGTGGACCACTGACTCAGCCATGATGAGGTATAATAGTGCCTATAACAGTGAATAAGAGCATTCCAGTATGAGCACAGGTTCAGACTTGTCTGGTAGCTCTGGCTGGATGTAAACAGACTTACCTGGCAATGCCTCTGTGCTCTGCATACCAGGCCGTGATCTTCTCCTCCCACATGTCTGCTGTCATCTGGTACTGCATCAGAACCTGAGTGCACACACATGTAAAACAGATGATTACATGCTTGCTCGTACACACACACACACACACACACACACACACACACACACACACACACACACACACACACACACACACACACACACACACACACACACAATGCTTACTGGTACTACTTACTCTTTTAGGTAGGAGCTCATCTTGGGCCAAAAACCCAGGCTTGTGAAAGTTTGGGTCATAGTCCCCATACTGTATAAGACAAAAGAGAGAAATGCTGATGAAAACAACTACATTATCAAGTTCAGGGCAAACGCATACATCAGAATAAAAATAGAAAAAATGTTCTAAATTCTAAAAGCCTTGAGCACCAGAGCCAGTTTGTAAGGAATAACATGGTGGGTTTAGAGAACATTAACTCTAAGAGACTTTTACCTTGGCTTGAACAGCATATGATGCCAGGAGAACAGATGCTTCAGGGGAGCAGAATATCTCCTCGTCTAAGATCTGCTTTTTCACCTAAAGACAATCAGACACACTTGTGTGAATCCAAACTTCTCTAGAAAATAATACACGGTCCTCCTAGTACCGCTCCACAACAACAACACACATCTCAAGTTAGAATTTGGCCATGAAGGAGGAAGGGCCATATGTCACTGTGGTAGAGTTGCTACACTCTGCCTGTCACAGAACTGAAAATCAGTAGTTTGGCTTCAAGTAGCAGCAAAGTACATTTCAACACCTATCTATGATAGGCGATAACACTGCAATTATTTATTTCCTCAACTGAAAACAGCAAATATAACAGACTTATTACTTTACCTGCAGAAAGAACAGGTGCTGTGTGATTTCCTGGACCAACTCCTCCTCTACCTTCTCTGGGAAAAATTTGGCCAGGAAGTGAAATGTAATGGGGGAGTCCTTCGGGACCTCTTGATCCAAAACCTTGATACACAAACATAGAACCACTGTCAGGCAATGACACATTAATGCCTTTTCTATATCTAGTGTGTTCAATAAGACGCAGTATGTGAAAATGATCAAAGATTACGAGATAACCTTTCTGAAAGCATCTTGGTCATAACATCTAATGATGAAATACTCCATTCAAGTGTCGATAAAATCTGATATTTAGCCCAAGCTGCTACATAGGCCTACAGTCACATCTGAACATAGGCTTAGGTTTTCCTGTTTGCTCCTTGATGCCTCTGAGACTGCCTTATT
Organism: Argentina silus; assembly: GCF_951799395.1. NCBI lineage: Eukaryota > Metazoa > Chordata > Actinopteri > Argentiniformes > Argentinidae > Argentina > Argentina silus. The sequence goes on along the minus strand of NC_139656.1, from coordinate 6,948,030 downwards.
TGAAATAAGACAGATCTATTCCCTTTATACCTCCCTCCCTTGTCTCACTCACTCGTTTCTCTGTTTTCAGCCAGGCATAGGTGTCCTTCACCGTGTACCTGAGGCCAAAAAACCAGGTTTCCCTCAAACCAACCGTCCGACACACCAGATCAAACAGGTCTTTCCCTTTCCATTTCACCTGAGAGAGAGAGAGAGAGAGAGACTTTTATTTTGGCTGACTGTTGATGCTATGTTTAGAGCCAAATGCATTGCATTATTGCGGTAATGCTAAACATCATTACCTCACAGCTAAACTCCATTTCAGCATCCATAGTGATGACTTTGACTTTAAAAGTCTTTGGTTGTTTCTTTTTTAATCCTAGAATCGACATTTTGGGGAGCTTGAAGCTTGATGAGATACCTAAGGAGGTTAAAAAACAAGAGCATACACACATATCAACCATAACATAACAACAATTCCATGACCAGGGTCTCTGACATGACATTACTTCCCCATGCATACATCTTATTGCCATCTATCCTGGACATAAGCATCGTAAACACACTTCCTCTCACTCATGCCATTTGTTTATGATTTTGCTTGATAATGTAATTAATTGTAATGTAATTAATGTACATTCTGCACAATGTCATATTATTGCAACATGTTCATTGGCAATGTCAATGCCAATGAACATGTTGCAATAATATGTTGCATGGGAAACATTAGGCCAACTTAAACATTTGATGTAGGCTAAAGTTATTCGTGCAAAGTATGCAACTCTGTAAATCTGGAGCGATTATCATACCTCCCAACGTCGCAGCTAAACGGAGGCCGAGTCCCTGGAATAAAGTTATCAACTTCTGCCGACCTAGAGAACTCAGGAAAAACTGAGATTTTATTGGGATACCTATCTATGCTAAGCTAGCTAGCTTCTGGCTACCAGAAAGCGAACAAGAAAACGGACCATAACAAGTTGTGGGATGAACGATGCGTTTTCCAAACGTCCATATTGAAAACTAAATTCTACAATTGTCACTTCTTTAACAAATTGTAGAATATAAAGGACGACAAAACTGAACACGTAGCTAGCTAACTAGCCTACTAGGACTTTCCAGAAGCTTTTGTTTTGACTGTGTTGGACCGGAGGGGGGGAGGGGGGGGGGGGGGGAGATAACGTATTTTCTCGCGTGAGCTGTGAGCATAGTCTTCGAAGTGCAAGCCAACGCTACTCCGGTCTGGAGTTACGAGGAACAACGACATTTTATGTTGCAGTGTACGTTCTGTAGTGCGAGTTTTAGCGAGTCAACGGGCTTGTTTGACTTCAAAATTGAATTCGACTAGAATTCAGGCTAGGCTAGACGAGGTTATTGAAAGGTGCTGATCGCCACTGATGTTTTGGCCTGGAGGCTACTTTATAATAATTTAATGTGTAATCTGGTTGAGTTAATGTCTTTGGTCTAGAGGAGTCTGTAGCCTATTGTATCTGACCTGTATTATTATTATTATTATTATTATTATTATTATTATTAAACATTAGGCAGCTATTAGGCAGATTTTTGTTACACATGTTCACATCTTACAATTAATCGTTCACATCTTGAATGTAACCATATTACTTTGCTCCAAGGATTGCAGGATGGCAGATTCCACTAGAACGTTTGAAGAAGTGAAGAAGGTCATCCTATCTGCTCACAAGAACACAGGAACTAGAGATAAAGTTGGCTTCTATGACACCTGGGCAGAGAACTATGAACAGGTAATGAGGAGCCATCCTGAATCAAAGAGATAACTTGTGACCACTATGGCCTTGACACTGAATGCAGGTTCTATGTCAGCATACTGTGGTCCAATTTCTCACCTTTGTGACTCTTTGGATTCTCTTTAATGATTCAACTAGGATGTGGCTATACTGGACTACCGCGCCCCATGTCTTGCTGCAAACTGCCTGTCCTCCAGATTCCATGGTGACCGGGAGAAGGCGATAGTTTTGGACGTGGCCTGTGGCACTGGATTGGTCGCTGTACAGGTAAGCGCACAACCACACTCCCCTTTATTTGATAGATTTAGGTAAAGTTAGCTTTTAATCGCAGATGAAAAAATGGAGCATGGCCAGCATATGAAACAGACGTCAAGATGTTGCAAACAGTAGTCACGCAATTCTACTTGCTCTGACCGAGCCTCGAACTTGCGACCTCTGACTTGCCAACACACGTGACCGTCTCCTCAAATACCCTACACTATTGAAAAGCTAGCAGTTCAACAGCTTGGATGGGAGTATTTGAACTTTAGGAGTATTTGAACTCAACTCGGTTACACATACTCAAACACTCCTACACACATAGTATACGTAGTATAAATAATGTTGGAACTGAATGAATATACCTGACATTTGATAATGTATCTCACAATATATCTCACATGTTGTCCCTGTCTCCCCTGGTATGTAGATGAAAAGGCTGGGCTTCAGGCATTTCGTTGGCATTGATGGGAGTAAGGGCATGCTGGAACTGTCCAATAAGACAAGCCTCTATCAGGACCTCAGGCAATGCCTCCTGGGAGAGGAATCATTGCCTGTCGAAGATGGTATTATTACAGTACATTGAACATTGACCTTTGTGTGCATAACTGATAATGAGGGTAATTAATGTATGAATTATCTTAACTGTCTGTCTTGAGTAATTCATCTCTACAACTTCACCCTATTCACCTATTGCTTTGAGATTGTATTTAGATTTCATACCATTTATACTTTCTGAGTTGTACTCAAATTTGCCTTAAATCCTATTAATTCCTATGACCATTTGCTCTGAATGGGGACATTTATGTGTGTACTTTTTATATATTTTAAGCTTGACACCTCAAATCAAAGAGAGGGGAGCTTCACCTGTTTCTGTGTTGTTTTCCTCCACACCACAGTTTCTTACTCTTGCTTACTCCTCACCCACCTCCTCTTCCCCTCTTCCTTTCTCCACTCCCACCCTTCCTCCCTCCCTCAATCCCTCCCTACCCACAGGCTCGTTTGATGTGGTTGTTATTGTCGGGAGCCTGAGTGTTGGTCAAGTACCTGTAGGTGTCGTCAGAGATCTGTGTCAGGCCACCAAATTAGGTGAGGCTCCACATCACCAAGAATCAGTACTCAGAACTCTTTATCCTTGCTGTATTTTTGCCTCTGTCTTATAGGCTGTCTGGCAAGGTCGTCTTTGTTTGGTAATTGATTGACTGAAGATGAAAACATGTCAGTCAAAAATTAACACAAACAATACACTTTTTGTTGTAGTTTTTTTGTTTGTTTTATGCAGTGAACTGTAAACTATGTGCATAAAGAAAGTGAACACAGATCAATAGATTTTGACAGATAGACAGACTGCTATTTAGATAAACAGACAGATTGAAACAAATGAACAAACTAACCACCACTCTGTTGCTACCTGTCCCAGGTGGCTATGTCTGCATGACAACGAGAGGTAACCATGACAACACGGAGTACAAGGCAGCCTTGGAGCGTGAACTGGAGCTGATGGAGGGGGAGGGGCTCTGGGGCCGGGTGGAGGTCACTGAGGTGGAGGACTGGGAGAAAGCTGTGTCAGAGCAGGAGGAGAGATACATACCTGGAACTGTTTACCTGTACAGGAGGCCAGCTGCACAGTAACATACCTGGAGCTCATTGTCTCTATACAGGAGGCCTTTACAATATATTCCTGTAAACAATGTATCAGTGTATCACCGAGGCAGACCCTGAGATTGCTTTTTTTTGGTGTTTTTTTTGCTGGTTCGATCCCCACCCCAGGAGGGAGCCGGATGTGAGCTGGTAACTGGAAGGTTGCTGGCATCATATCTAAGGCTCCTACCATTGCCGTTAACCCCTAACTACTCCAGCGGCGCCGAATATGGCTGCCCTGTGCCCAGAGCTCTGTTCTCCCTTTGGGGTGTGGTGTGTGTGTGTGTGTGTTGTCTCAGGAGGGGTGTGCACGTGTCAAATTCCTACAATTGATGAGAATTGATTGCATGGCCAAATAAAGAGTCTTCTTCTTCTTCTTCTTCTTCTTCTAAAGGAAATCATCAACATTCAAGACTAATGCACATGAATTGGACATAAAGAGCTGTGTACATATTTAGGAGATCCACACAGTGACACACCCAGGACTCTGGTCCCTTGAAGGGGATCTATACGATACTTATACTATACTCACCTGAGACTGAATACCTGGGACTGTGTACCTGTACTGAAGATCTATACTGAGACATGTCTGAGACAATACTTAAATAATTATATTTGTTGGTGTAGTTGTTTGTATGTTCAATGAAATAGAGGTAATATACAAACAATTCCTTTCTTATGAGTCTTTGGAGAGCTGTTATGAGTGAATTAACCACTACATGATGAGACCTCTGGAGTACTGCTGTACCTAAATCTAACCTCTTCCACGCTATGAATATCTATAAGTGTCTACTGTAAATGCTTGCAATTTCGGAACACCCATTTTGTTTGAGGGACTCTCAGTATGTATGTAGCTTACCAAACCATTGATCAAATAAGGTTTAAAGACTTGTTTATACGAGCATCCAGCCTCCTAGTTCAATAGATCAGGCAGTTGGTCTATCAAAGTTGAAAAAGAGTTTAGGAAGACAGACATGCTTTTTCTTTTTTACTTGCACACCTTGTATTGCCTCAAAACATGAGAGTCAGAGTCTAACTTAAATAACAGCCAACAACAAATGTTGGGTGATAACGGGTCCTTTGCCACCTTGGGATGGGCCAGTGCCCATAATTACCAGTGGTTGCTATGAAACAAGAGAGCCCTGCCATTTGTTGTGCTGTAGACTTATAATAAGGACGGTAGAATAATAGTAATAATAAAAAAACGAAAAAAAACTCTTAGGCAGCTACAGCTTGTTCAGAATGCTGCTGCTAGAGTTCTTACCAAAACCAAAAGATTTGAACACATTACACCAATTCTGCTCACCTATAAATCACTACATGGCGTAGGGCCAAAGTATATCACTGAAATGCTTCCGCTACACAAGCCTTCTAGACCACTAAGATCATCTGAGACCAATCTGCAAATGGTTCCCAGAGTAAATACAAAACACGGGAAAGCAGGATTTAGTTACTATACAACAAATAGCTGGAATAAACTTTATTTAAGATTGGTGGCTCACTCATTCAGCCAATGGCAATGCTGCCTGAAGGAGGGCCTCCACCTCCACCAGCTGCTGGCCTCCCCTCCCTTTAGAATTAGAACATTACAATCATAGAGTCATGTCATCTAACAGATAAGAACACAGTCTGTTCACCCTAGAGGTCAGTGACCTGAGATTGGTATTTGGATGCCTACAATTTAGCATTAGAATCATGTCAGAGAACTATCCCTTCATTGTAAGTCTGATTCTAATTTATTTTGTCTTGGCTGTCCAGGTTGTACTGTGATCCACTGGTTCATCAGCTCATGGCTGAGGATGTAAGTCCTGGCTTTACCCCAGAAACACTACTGGAAGGAGTCCATGAGTCTGGGCAGCTCTTCATAGATCTACTGAGAGCAGTGCAGGAAGGAGTGGCACAGCAGCCAGGGGGTGCCATGGCAGCTCACCCCTAGTTTGGAAACAATCCATTGGCCAGTGAAGCAAATATCTGGCTGGAGGAGGGTTATACAGAGGAGAAAAGAATAGGAGTCTGATCATAATGGTCATCATATAGGCATACCAGTGTAGGTATAACCAGATACTTATATTTAGACCAAATAGAGTATCATGTATATGTCTTTTTATTTTTTTATTTTTTTATTTTTTTACTGTTACTGGTGGGTAAGAGAGCAGTATATAAGGGCTGCGCAACTGATTAAGATTGCCTCCGTTTATGGCTTGTGTACTGATTTGCGAAGTTGTGATAATGTCATCTCCTTTGGTCCTTTTCGGCAAGGTGAACTGTGTGTGAACTGTGTAACATGTTCTGAAAGGCCATAAACCTAGTTTCAAATATGATGTGATATTGCAGCTCAAGTTTTCTCAAGGCTCTGCAGAACACTCTCCCACAAGATAACATTGGGGAGTACAGCTACACTGGTAGACACTGGCACCTAACATTGCACTCTCAAACTTTACTACTTTACAGGCCTTGCCAGGCACCTCTAAAATTCATTATGGGGTATTGTGTGTAGATTGATGAGGGAAAAATAAGATGTAATCCATTTTAGAATATGCATAACAAAATGTGGAAAAAGTGAAGGGGTTTGAATACTTTCCGAATGCACTGTATAAATTGACTTCACAGCAAAAATTAATTAGCAAAGTAGAGAATTGTATCAGCTCTATACTCTCAGTGCTTTGAATATCCCATTGTGACTGATTTCCACCAATGCAGTATATGTCAGGTGATCAGTAAATGTCATTTTTCTGCAGGGTACAGTATGCTCACAGCTTAATGTTAAATACATCCCAAACATATTAATGCTTACTAAAATAATGCCGGTCATACCTTTGATTTCCATAATGTGTCACCTCTACAATGGGACCTACAGCATGTCACCTCTACAATGGGACCTACAGCATGTCACCTCTACAATGGGACCTACAGCATGTCACCTCGACAATGGGACCTACAGCATTTCACCTCTACAATGGGACCTACAGCATGTCACCTCTACAATGGGACCTACAGCATGTCACCTCTACAATGGGACCTACAGCATGTCACCTCTACAATGGGACCTACAGCATGTCACCTCTACAATGGGACCTACAGCATGTCACCTACGAACAAAAGAGACTTGAGTATAATTGGGTATTGTTGTTGTTTCAGTAGCCCACATGGTTTCATGAGGTCACTCACCTCGTAGACAAGTGAGGGGGAGCAATTGTAACGCCATTTTTGAGCTGTGATGAAGATGAAGTGATGAAGGCTAATTTGTGGTTTGAAATCACTGGGATTTTATAAGGAGCTGATAGGATATGACTATAAGACTATAATGTCACATCAATAACCTTAAAGCTGCTCTCAGAACATAATGTCCTCGATGAATGCTTGGGAGCAACAACAAAAAAGGATCCCTGTTGTTGGATCTCAGTGAACAGTTGAGGGTTGAAGAGAGGAGTACATCATTCATAGAATTACACAACTACTGTATGCTCCGTTAACCCTAACGCAATGCAGCTTTAATCTACAGAGCATAGAGAGACTGTACATCTGCTCATTAGGCCTGGCGTTTTGCATAGTCAACCAGTGAGAGCCCAAGGTTTCACCTTTCAGTCATTGCAGACACTACCACACCCTCGATACTCACATTCTCCAATCCCAGAATCAGATGACATGACCTGCATTCACCGCAATTATTCCAGAAACTTTACCACGCGTAGTTTGGCCATTATTGTAGTCACACGGTAAAAGTACTGTAAAGGTGAAATAATGTGTTCCTCTTGGATACGATTCAAGTATCCTTTCATTTGAGTGTTAAAGACAGCTCTGTCCATAGACATTCAAATATAAATTGTTGATCTGGTAAACTTTGACCTTGTGTTTGTGAGTAGTTTATCTATGTCAGAGAGAACATAGGCAATGTGCAAGATGAACAGACAACACAAATATTTGAATAAACAAAACTACACATGGATGCCTTGTGCGCTTGATTCGCTGAAACTACATTTGAATCCTCAGCATACACAAACCATTGGTCTGAGCTCACTCTCTGTCAAACCAGTTTGTCTAGTTGTGGATGGAGTATCAAAGCACAGGGGATGCTGGAGGAAGGACTTTGTAGGAATGGCTATTTCAGTCCTCACAGAAACCCCATTTGGAGGATGGCTATTTAGTTCACACAATAGCATAGTGTCCATTTTACGATACAAGAAATAACTTTTTTTAGAAATGGACGCCTCTTACTGTAACAGTGGTCTAAGGTATTTTTTTTAGAAATGGACACCTCTTCCTGTAACAGTGGTCTAAGGTCTTTTTTTTTAGAAATGGACGCCTCTTCCTGTAACAGTGGTCTAAGGTCTTTTTTTATCTCAGTTTTGAGTATACACTAAAGATAAAGCTGTTCCTCTCATGTTTATTTTGTGAAAACTGGCTTTTATTTTAACAGTCCCTCATGTAAACACAAAGCAACAGTTGTACAGTATAAAGTGTGATTATGACAAAGGCTCATGGTTGATATTCACATACAAGGGAATAGACAGTTTCTATAACTCAAATACATTCTTACTGTAACAAAAGCAAACCAATTAAACTTGCCTCCAGTGCAATGCATGTCCTTCTAATATCGTCACTATCATTCTACAGCTTATCTCTTCATATATTACAGCTGATACACATAAAACAAATAATTAAGGAAACGTATTGTACATGCATTTGCAAAGAGCTCATATACAGTTGTACTTCAATATATGTTTAAGTCTGTGTGTGTTTGTATGTGTGTGTGTGTGTGTGTGCGTGTGTGTGTGTGTGTGCGTGTGTGTGCGTGTGTGTGCGTGCGTGTGTGTGCGTGCGTGTGAATGCGTGTGTGTGTGTGAGCTCTCATATGTATGTTTTTGCAGGGTTCGAGGACGCGTCCTCAGACTTGGCTGACTCTGCCAAACTCTCTTCAGATCCAGCTTGCTTCAGCTGGGACTTTGTAGATGCTCCTTCACTCTGCTCCGAGTTGGTCGACCCCGCCTGAAGTTTCTTCAGCTGAGACTTTGTGGATGGTGTCTTACTGCCCCCAGACCCTGGCCTGTACTCCTGCTCAGCCACAGACAACCCCTCCTCCCAGGGAGACCTTGTATGCACCAGTCCTCTGGGCTGAGAGTTCATAGAGACCCTCTCGTTGTGGATAGACCTTGTGAACGCTGGTCCATTGGGTTGTGACGGTCCTCTGCTGCGCTGAGAGGCTCCCTGGCTGGACCCCCCAGTGTTGGAGGAGCGGACGACGAGGTAGCGGACAGAGGGGCTCTTATCAGTCTCGTGGGCCTTAAGGGGACAGGAGGAGCTGATGAAAAGCCCCCCTCCCAGGATCAGCAGGATGGACGCCCCCCACCCGATGTATAGACATGCTCCTATCTCCCTCCGCTGCGCGTCGATAGTTGAGCTGTAGAACGTCCGCACCACCGCTCCAGCTGCCCACGATGTTGGGATCAAACACAGGACCCCTGTTGCAATCAACACTGCTCCCGCTGCCACGGCAACCCTGCCTTTAGCCGCCTCCCCTGCCTCACCCAGGAAGCGGGTGCACTTTCCCCCGACGAAGGCCAATAGGAGACCTGCGGCGCCCGTTGCTATGGCGAGGACGGTGAGCGCCCGGGCGGCCTGCAGGTCAGAGCTCAAAGCGAGGAGGGACTCGTACGGTTTACACTGGATCTGTCCTGTGCTCTGAGCCACGCAGCTCATCCAGATGCCTTCCCAGATGGTCTGGGAGGTCACAATGGTGCTGCCAACAAAGGCCGTGACCCGCCACATGGGCATGACACAGCTGATGATGACTCCCGTCCAGCCAAGCAGACACAGGGCGCTGGCCAGCATCTGCATCCCCAGAGAGGCCATGGTGGAGACGAGTCCCTGGCTTCCCCTCTGGATCCCTCAGTCTGTAAACTGTCTTCAGTTGATTCCCTTAAGGCTCACACAGTCCTTAACACACTTTAAGCCACACTTGATCCACTGGTTTCCTCTGGCTCAATTTTGTATAATTGTCGGGTGATGTTTGTCCAGTTACATCACTTCCTCTCTTTCTTTAATGTCCATCAATGGCTGACATTGCCTTGGTATTCAAATGTGTTTGCCTCTCAATTGGTTTTTCCTGGTGTCTTTTTTTCTGTTCTCTCCTCTCCTCTTCCTCTCCTGAGCTGTTGTTATGTAGAGGAGGTCTCCAGACACCACAGCTCACTGCCCTGCCTGCCTATTACAGGCCAGCCTCCAGCTCTCAGCAGCTCCTACCTGACTACAGGTGTATCTAGATACCTGTTCTGCTACATCTGTTTACTGACATTTCCTGCTATCTCTCACACACACCCCTCTCTCTCTCGCTCTCTCTCTCTCTCTCTCTCTCTCTCTCTGAGCAGCACCCGCAGTGTTTTGTCTTCCCTCTCTCTCACCTGAAGAGTATCCACCTGGGTGACGGTGTATAAACCACACCTGAGGATGAGAGCGAGGGGGAGGGAGAGAGGGAAAGAGAGAGAAGCATAGGTGGGTATGGCTGTGATAGCTGTCCAACCTCCTTTTCTATTCTGGCCTGGTGAGATTTTTCTCTGGGGATGGAGCATGAAGCAGTGTGTGTGTGTGTGTGTGTGTGTGTGTGTGTGTGTGTGTGTGTGTGTGTGTGTGTGTGTGTGTGTGTGTGTGTGGAGGGGTATTTTAGGGTGTAACATGAGGAGGGGGTGTGTAACAGGATCTCCTGAGAGAAAAGGCTTTTTGTTCAAACAAAAGATTGTTTGAACAAAACCCTTCAAACGTCCCTTTTCATTTTGACATTCCCTCTTTCTTTTATCTCACCCTTCTTGTGATGTTGTAAAGGAGATTTGCAGGGCCGTTGCAGGGTTGTTGCAGGGCCGAGAACTATAAATCACTACTATAAGGCAAAGCATTGGTGCAATGCAGCTGGCTGCAGATGATCCAATTTGTCAGTGTTGTATGTCCCTCACAAACACACTATTTAAAAGATCTACCTCATTGGCATGGAAAACAGAAGCCACCTTGTTGATACTGAAAGCAGAGTTTACATAGGAGCTCTTTAGACAGAGATAAGATCTTGTGTCTAGATGTCCCACCCATGTTTAACCTACACACATACAAACACAGGGGGGTGGGTCAATAACATAATGCTTGATTATTTATTTTTTATTTATCCTGAAAATCGGTTACCCTTTAAAAACCCTTAAAAAGTGTAGAATGAAGAATGTATGCAAACTATTTTCTCCGCCCCACCTCATATCATACATGAAATGAAGAATAAGTGAATGAATGAATGAATGAATGAATGAATGAATGAATGAATGAATGTATGTATGATGAGGTTACTACAGAGATTTTGAGGTGGTCCACTCCAGTACATATGTGAAGTATCATCGAACGTGTATGCTCTTCTGTCTATCCTGTCTATGCCTGAATCTATTGAGGTTTTGTTGTGTTTTATTCCTCTTCACACACACACACACACACACACACACACACACACACACACACACACACACACACACACACACACACACACTTACACTCACTTCCATCATTGCTGCTATATTTATACAATTTATCTGTATAATTTCCACCATATCCAGTGCTCTGCTATTCTCTACTGTTATTATGATTATGATGATGATGATGATTATGATGATGATGATGATTATGATGATAATGATGATGATGATGATGATGATTATTATTATTGAATTGTTATTGACTTAGTACTTCACTGTGCCTTATTGCCTATTGTGTAACTGTTATTATTTGTATTTGTATTTCTTCTCCTTGATATTTCACAGAGGTAGCTCAGACAGACAGACAGACAGACAGACAGACAGACAGACAGACAGACACACACACACACACACACACACACACACACACACACACACACACACACACACACACACACACACACACACACACACACACACACAAAACCTCTCTACCTCTCCCTCCTTCCCCCTCCCTGGCCACATCGTCACATCTCTTTGTAACACAACCTGTTTGCACAGATTCCTTCATGTTCAAATGAGATTAGCAACGGCTGCCCAGCGAGTTCTATTGGTAACTGTGGTAATCCCCTGAGTAACAGAAACTCCGAAAGTTGACATGGGTTGTAAAGAAAAGAGAAATTCAATTGATACACAAAAAATAATCTTGATCTTGATTTGAAAACATATATATTTTTAATAAATGTTTATTTTGAGTAATAATATATTTCAGCTTGATACTCAAATAACATACTGTAGTATTGAGTCTAATGATACACAGCATAGCTGAAATAAAATTCCATATGGCAGAACAAATGTGACTTACAAAAGTATACAGTATAAAACAAAATTCAGGTTACCGTTAAAGTAAAACCTTTTCAATTGCAACTGTTGTAACTGTTGCCAGAACTGTTTTGAGAGAGAGTCCACTATCATATTTCATAAATCATAGCAGACCTGTGGAGGTCTTACAATGCTGGAAGGTAGATTTCTCAAAATTTAGAAATTCACTGGATTTACATAATGAATAACATCACTTATTTACATTGAAAGTACAAGCATACCCATGGAGGACTTACTCTACATACAATGGTCTAGGCACTGACAAACATTCAGTGGTTGTGACACTGACTACTTACTCACATATATGCACACATCTCACTGTGGTATCACAGTTAACAGTGAGTACATTTCCCTGGGACTACCACTCTAAACAAGCCCCCCTCTGTCCTCTCACTGCCCTGTTCCTACCAGGCTCCCATCCCTGATGTCTAATCCACAGTGCTGGTCTGTCTCTTCTACACGTACGCCTTGCTGCTGTCCACAGAGCGGGCCTTAGCATACTTCACATCGTAGTCGTTCTCATCGTTGGGGGGGCAGGAGCTGCACAGGAGCCCCCCTCCCAGGAACAGAAGCCCCGCAGAGCCCCAGCCGATGTAGAGCGAGGCCCCCAGCTCTCTCTTCTGGGCGCTGATCAGGACAGGGTTGTAGAAGTCCCTGATGATGGTGTTGGCCGTCCAGCACACCGGGACCAAGACCAGGATCCCCGCGATGATGAAGATGATGCCACTGGCGATGGCCACTTTGCACTTTGCCGTCTCGTCCTCCACAAAATTGGTGCACTTCCCACCTGCGATGCCCAGCAAGATTCCGAACACGCCGGCAATGATGGCTATGATGATCAGAGCTCTGGCAGCCTGCAGGTCCTGGGGTAAGGCGAGGAGGGAGTCGTACACCTTACACTGCATCTGGCCCGTGCTCTGGGTCACACAGTTCATCCACATGCCCTCCCAGATCACCTGGGCGGTGACGATGTTGGCCCCAATGAAGGCTGTCACCTTCCAGGTAGGGAGAGCACAGATAATGATGCTTCCCAGGAAGCCGATGATAGCCAGGACCAAGCCCAGCATCTGTCTCCCCTTGGACACCATGATGATGCTCTGTGGTTCACCTCAGGGATCCCTTGTAGTATGGAATGAGAGTAGTGGGAGAGATAGAGGTGATGGAGAGAGAGAGCGGGAGCATTTACAGCCTGTACAATGGAGTAGAGGATGGCAATGACGAACTCACATACTTGTACATTGTTGTAAAATTGTAAAACACCCACATCCCCACCTCTCTCTCTCTCTCTCTCTCTCTCTCTCTCTCTCTCTCTCTCTTTCAGGTGAAACTGTGAAACTGGTTCCTGGAGATCTCACACGACAAGACTGACCACATTACTATAGCAGTAGACACACACACACACACACACACACACACACACACACACACACACACACACACACACACACACACCTATTGTGTTCACCAATGGAGACAGGAAAGTGGAGGATGAGAGGAATTCAGATTGGTTTCGGTGAAATCAAAGGCAAGCTTACAAACATATTGTAGAAAGTCGTAAATTCTTCAGTGCTCCAACTGGTGTTTCTTTTTAAAAGACACTTTTATGTTTACTTTATAATTTGCCACTAGAAATTAAGGTTTGGGGTTCTAAAGGAACCAACACTAACTGAGACACACAATCTCATCTGTGTTTTTTGTTCAATGGGCTATACAGCAACCTAAGACACTTTAATCAACTCTTTATTAAGAGTCGAACATGTTTTATTACCAATCCCAGATTTCCCCTTTAACATGTATCATAACATGTTATTTTGGACTGCTGGCCATAAAACAGTGTGCAGATATATGTATGTACTATGCCTTAAGTAGTTTAGCTTGATGCTGTAATATAATATTAAAACAAAACATACGTTCATAAACACAAAAATGAATTAATGCCACTGACATTACATTAATTGACAGAGTATTTATTGAAACAGTATTTATTTTTGATAGAGTTAGAAGCCATTCCATTTGCAACATTTAACATTTAATTTGCAATAAGGTTTGTTAATTCATTGAGGTACTATATTTCATACAGACATTTGAGCCCAAATTGCAACACAGTAAAATGATGACACAACGAATGGATGTTTTGCAGAGCAAAAGACCAAAACAACAACAACCAAAGGTAAGATTAAGCCTAAATGAAGCGTTAAAAGCTTTGCTGGTCTCACATCTGAATACATTATTGAACAATGCATGACTTACTCAGTTTAAGCTTAGCCTTACACATTTGTAGCTTGCATCAGTGCAGGAGCTCTGAGGTGTGTAGGTGGGGTAGGTGTAGGAGTCTTGCCTTGGGGGGCCGATGCAGGACAGAAGGGCTCCCTCTACCAGGAGCAGGAAGCAGGAGGCCCACCTCCCTCTTCAGGGCTTCAGCCACCAGGTGTTCATTGAGGACTGAAAGGGTTAGCTGCTGACCAGCTCACATGGACCAAACAGAGGAGACCAGACAAGATGCATGATTACATATGACTCCAAGTATCCTACTGTATTTCATATATGGTAAGAATGACTATCTTTACACCCCCTTGCCCTTAGAGTGTTAACACTACAGTTAGTGAGCCCCCCTCCGAGGACGATGACCTCCGCAAACCCGGCCAAGATGGAGAGGATGGTGAAGATACTGGCAGCCTGGAGGTCAGAGGTCATGATGATGGGTAAGGATTGTCTCTTATACTGCATCTGGTGAAGCCAAAGCCCACCCCACACATAGAACATATCAGTGCCAAAATCCAAATCAAGGGATTTTAAAGTATGTATATAGAGCTGTAAATTAAGTGATGTATTGCAGAAGGTTTTCATATGAAGATACTATAATATGTGCTGTTTCTGAACTGTGGTCATGTAGCAGTTGACTTTTAAAAAGTCTTTCTTTTAACCACTCACATGATCAAAAAAAATAAATCATATTTTCTAACTTTTGTGCTGTCATAACTTTTGCCCCCAACGTTGTCTGGCACCACATTGGCAGTCCACACATACGTCTATAATGTCCTGGTCTTTAAAATGCTCCAGTGAGATTATAATACAAATCTAGATCTTTGTCTGTCCTTTTTTTTTGTCTTGCTCAAGTAAATCCATGTACAAATTGTAATTTATATCCTATGCATTCCTCTTCAAACAGGGAGCAAGTCTAGAGTCATGTCTTGTTTATTTGTTTATTTGCCATTATTATTATTATTATTAACAATAATAATACATTTATTTATAGAGCACATTTTCGTACAGAGGCTGCAGCTCAAAGTGCTGTAGATAGAAAGTCAGAGAAACAATAGTACAATAGAAGAAATTGAAATAGGAAAACAGTAAATAAACAGCAGTAGCCTACATGTTTACATGATACAAGCAATGGTAATAGATAATTAAAGCACTATTCAAGTAAAACCCAAGCAATATGGACCAATAGTGCAATAGAAAGCCGTAGATAATAATTACATTGAATACAAGTATACAATGTAACAAAATGCTTGAGGCAGAGTGGCTGACTATGCTACATTAATCAGAGGAGACACACTGCCTACTCCTGGAAGGTATTTTAGCAAGTCACATGAAACTCTAGAGGTGCAGGGAGACTATTTGGATTGTCCTGAACATATATGCAGAAGAGTAGGTTGGGTATTACTCTATATATGCCCCAAGGGCATCCAAATCCACTTACTGTACCTTGCTTTTCATGAATTTTGTAGTGGCTACAGTGCACTCTACAGAAAATTAAACAACAGACATTCAAGTGTCTCCTTCTTTGGCTGCTTTACCTCCAAGAAGCTCTCTCCAACTAGTAGCACTCCAACTACTCACTTGGACTATATAGTAAGGTTGTAGTTTCACACTTGCACCAGCACACTATGGATAAGTTCCCAGTCTGCTAAAGGCCATTACAGAAGACCAGACAAATTCACAGATACATAGAAACTCATTTTATTGATGAAATGCTATTTAATCATAGTGCATTTACCATATCTACATACTTCATTTAAATACTTCTAATCTCTGTCCCACAATATTCTCTCATATATTATCTCTCCTAGTTCGTACCTTAACATTCCACTGTGCTCTTTGTTTAAGGATACAAGAGTAAGAATCCAGTGCCTGAAGAGTGCATCTGTCTAATGTTTCTCATAATGGCTTGTCAGTAAGGAGATGTCCAGCAGATATCAGTCTCTCACCATGCCATTGTGCCACACTGGCCTCAGTATATTTAAAGTTGCAAACCCCTAAAGGTTGACCATTCATTCTTGCTTTCTCTCCTCCATGTATTCATCTAACATAACTGTATGTGTGAAAGCAATGTAGTGGAATCCTTGTTTTCACATGTCCGGGATCACATGAGGGAGAGGGATGAAGGTTGCATTCCTAAGCATTCAGAATGACCCTACACTATGTATATGGCATGTGCACACAGTTCATCAGCAGGCCCTCTGTGGTGCTGAATGACCATACAAGAACTGACCTAGAGCATCCCAGATCGATAGCCATGTCTTAAGTAGAGGCATGAGAGCATACAGTTAGATATCCTCTCTCTTCTCCCCATCGACCAATGTCCATCTATAAACACCCCCATCGCCCTCCTCAGCACCTGTATGTGCTGCACAGCATGCCCCCTCCTATGATGAGCAGAGCTCCAGACACCCAACCCACGTAGATGGATGCCCCCAGCTCCCCTCTCCTCTCCTGGGTGGCCAGGGGGTTGTAGAAGCCCTGGATGATGGTGTGAGCCGACCAACTGACAGGAATAACACACAGGACCCCTGCCGCTATGAACACCACGCCGGCTGCAATTCCAATCTTTGCCTTTGCCAGCATGTCGTCGCGGAAGAAGTTGGTGCAGTTTGCCCCAAACACTGTCAGACCGATGCCAACCACACTGACGGCGATGGAGACACAGATGAGGGCTCTGGAGGCCTGTAGGTCCTGGGGTAAGGCCAGGAGGGAGTCATATGCCTTACACTGAGAGTGTCCTGTACTCTGGATGACACAGTTCATCCATAAACCTTCCCAGAAGACCTGGGCTGTGATGATGTTGGCACCGACAAAGGCAGTAACTTTCCACATGGGTAGGGCGCAGATGAGGATGGTGCCCAGAAAGCCGATGAAGGCCAGGATGAAGGAGAGAAGCTGTCTGCCCATTTTCTTTATTTACAAAAGTAAAAAGTTCTTAAAAAGGTCTTGAAGTGGTCTCCATTATAGCCTCCAGCTGTAAATTACAAAATAAAAACTATAGCCCAAGTTCATAAACTTAAGGCAACACAGCCATGAAAGCAGAGTAGAACTGTTGCAGAGCGCAAACACTTCTGTTGTGCTTGTGTACTGGGTTAACACTGCAGGTATTATGAGCAAAGAACAGGGAGGGGATTGAACTACTTTGTGGCTCAAGTTTCCTGCCTGTCCGGTTTCCTTAGAAGGGCATGTGTGGAAAGTATTCCCCATGTAAATCATTGCGCAGAGTAGCCTAATCTTGTAAATCTAATTCCCCTCTAGGAGCTGACTGTTAAAAAGGGACAATTATTTGTTAACTGTTTTGCTCTTAAAGTGTTAATTATCCATGGCAACACCAGTCTCCATAAATACAAAGTGGGCCTATGTTTTTCAAAATACCATGGCAGCAGAAAAGGAGTCAAGTGTCATTTAATTAAAATTTATTAAAGCAATACAAACAGTTAAGAAATGTCTTTCGATTAAAAACAGGAGGGTAACAATGCTTAGGCTTACGGTCCATGTGAGTTTAAGTGAAGCGAGGGTATCAGCAATCAGTTCTCCACACCAAAACATTAGCACTGGCGGTGACTGGGACGTTTAATCTCGTCAAACGTAGGCCCCTCCACTGGCAGCGGAGCGCGGGGCGGAATATTTGGCAGAGTAACCCCTCTCCTCGCGCTTGGGGCAATGGCAGCAGAGAATCGCGCCACCGATGAGCATAAGACACGCAGAACCCCAGCCAATGAACAGCGATGAGCCCAGCTCCCTTTTCTGTGCGTCGGTGAGTATAGGGTTGTAGAAGTCCCTGATGACGGTGTTGGCGGACCAGCACACGGGGATCAGGCAGAGGATTCCACCGACTATGAAAAACACCCCGGAAGCGATGGCAACCTTGGCCTTGGCCTCTTCATCCTCGATGCAGTTGGTGCACTTTCCCCCGGCCATCGACAGCAGGATTCCGATGAGGGCCACCAAAATGGAGATGACGATCAGGGCTCTAGCGGCCTGAAGGTCCCGGGGCAGAGCAAGCATGGAATCATAGACCTTACACTGCATCTGTCCTGTGCTTTGCTTCACGCAGTTCATCCAGAGACCCTCCCAGAATACTTGCGCAGTCACGATGTTGTTGCCGACGAAAGCAGTCACCTTCCACATGGGAATCGCACAGGTGATGATGTCTCCTATCCAGCCAATGATTGCCAGGGCGACCCCCAGGATCTGGAGACCAGCGGAGGCCATAATTGTCTTAACTCAAACAAGACTCGTTTAAAAACAGAAGGAACTGTGTTTGGCAACAGTGACGCACATTGTTTTGATGAGAGTCCCACCCGCAAGTTATATACCCATCTGTCAGGGTTTGGTTACTATATGGCGCGATTGAAAGCACCCGTGAAAGTTGATTGGTAATAGACACGCCCATCAATTGCTATACATGCCAACAGTAGGCCTATCGGTCCTATTGCCGTTGCCACTTGCAAGACGTGTCAATCAACTACGTTTGATTGATACCACCTGCCACTCATTCACTGCCCGTTCATTCGTGTGTACGCGCGCGCAGGTGAATCCAGTGATTTCCAAATCACCTGCATCGCCAATCGCCTATCTCTATAGCTTTCTGTGATCTCAGTCTCTATGACACCTCATCCTCACCGGCCAGCAGCCCTGATCGACAGCTGACAGCTCATCCTAATGTACTACGTCGCGTGTGTCAACGTGCTGCGTCGCGTAGTTCCATCGACTGTGGTGTCTTGCTGTGCCACCTGACGGATCATATCAGGACAGCCTCCGTATAGCGCACAGGCCGTTGACGAACTCTCGAAAAGAAGAATTATAGTTCTGATGTTTCAGAGCTTGCATTTTCAATACATATAGACCTACAGGTTAGGCAACAGATTGATAATCATTGTATTATTATAGGCTATTCATAATGGCTACAAGTGATCCCCAGTGAAACAGAATGTAACCTACCAATATAGGCCTACTTAAAATGTGTAAATAAAGTAAGTTGATTCCTGCAAAAAGCAATTGTAGTTTATAGGCTATCGTGCAAAACATAATACAGTCTATTTTCTCTCCTTCATTGTCTTATTATTCTTCCCTGTGTCCTAACACATATTCTTGCACTGCCCTGCTCTCTGAATAAGATGAAAGGCTGTAGTTGAGCAGTCTAGTCGAGAAGAGGCTATTCTTGAAAGAACGGACGATAATGACATTCATTGGTGCATTGACTGGACGATGAAAGGAAACCATGCACCCACGAAAACTCACTTTGAATCTCCACCTTCTCATGCGAAATATCGTTGTGGCATCAATAGTTCAAGATGCTGAAAATATTTGTCGGCTAAGCCTATAATTTAAAAGGTCACGTCCGCTACGAGGGGGATTTGAAACATAAACTGAAAGTGTTTTCCAACCTATATGTGGACTTGAAATTGTTCCATGAACCGGCGAACAGTACTTATTGAAATCAAATAAGAAACTGCGGGCCACTCTTAGCAGCAGCACATTCCAGTATTTGACGCTGTGAGGGGACTGTGAGTGGGAGGACCATCCCTGAACAAGGGCAACATGATGGATGTGGATCTCTTAGTTACGGGGCCAAAGCCCACCCCGAGGATGGAGGGGGCTGAGGGGGTTCTGTATATAAAGTTATCCGGTCATAAGGCCCCATACTAGATGCTCTTTGTGGAGCAGACGGAGAGAAATAGAAAGTAGCAGCAGCGTGCAGGGATGGCATCTTTAGGGCTGCAGATTCTGGGCGTTGGGCTGGCGGTCCTCGGCTGGGTTGGTAACATCACCATCTGCATCCTGCCCATGTGGAAAGTCTCGGCGTTCATCGGCAACAACATCGTGGTGGCGCAGACCATCTGGGAGGGCCTGTGGATGTCGTGCGTGGTGCAGAGCACTGGTCAGATGCAGTGTAAGGTCTACGACTCGCTCCTAGCCTTGGCTCCAGACCTCCAAGCGGCCCGGGCCATGGTGGTCATCGCTATCCTGGTTTCCCTGTTCGGCCTCCTGCTCTCGGTTGTGGGGGGGAAATGTACCACCTGCGTCGGGGACCAGGCCGCAAAGGCCCGGGTGGCCATCACCGCGGGAGTTTTCTTCATCGTGAGTGGGGCGCTTTGTCTAGTCACGGTGTGTCTGCCTGCTAACGCCATCATAAAGGACTTCTATAACCCCTTGGTTCCAGATGTGCAGAGGAGAGAGCTGGGCGCGTCCTTGTACATCGGCTGGGGCGCGTCAGGGCTGCTGCTGATCGGGGGCGCGCTTCTGTGCTGTCAGTGCCCGTCGAACGGGGACCGCTACGGAGCGAAATACTCCGCGCCCAAGTCCACTACGTCGGGGAAAGAATTTGTATGAGATTGTTTGTTATTCGTTTGTAGAAAAACAACCATGTTTTACCATCTTAAAAATGTTCAAAGTTATGTTTAGCAACTACTATATACATATAAACAACTATATTTCATCTGAGTCACAAATTTCTCTTATAGCCTAACGTTTTTGGAGAGCCAGTTTTTAAAATGAGATGTGCGACTTGCATCGGAGTACATTTACTTTGCCGTGTTTGTCACAACAAGATAGTTATTGAATAACAGACAAACCTTTAATATTTGTATTACTGTGAATGTTCCATTGCAAACGGACACCGTGTTGTTGTTTCCTGATGTCTTTCCTCTTTGGATGTCCTTTGAGATGCAGGCTACATCACTCTCTAAATAGGCCGATATTGTTCAACAAAAGCACTTCAGAAAACGGAGGCACTTAATTTCCCATAAAGTGTTGTAATTTCATATGTAGTTTTTTTATTTTTATTATTAAACATCATTTTCGAAACTGGTTGCAAAATGTGTTGCATGGTGTGAGAATAAGCCTGTGGATTTTTCTTTCAGAACGCGGTCTTGAAGAAGAACTGGTGGAAACAAAAGCTTAATTTAGCAATGTATTTAGGCCCAGCCTAACACCCCACGTGAAATTGGCAGATGGACTTTTGTAGGCAAGATGTGCGCGCAATAAAACCGTCTCTTGGCAACATGTTTCCAAGCGCGCTCAGACGGATTGTGTGAAGTTGACTCTCGACGTTTTATTCAAGGCAGTTACTGTAAATAATTGTCACAGCACAAGGACAGTCGATTTAATCGTGGCAAACAGCCAAACGACATATAGCTCACTTGCCCAGATAAATTCCCACGAGGCAGTTTACTGAAATGACAGACCACCAACATCGCTGCTTTGATCGGGGAGAATAATGGTTCTGTTGAATAGAAATAATAGCATTTATTTTTGTTTAATTAGAATTGTCATATTCATGAAACAAACAACACAAGAGAAAAAGAAAGCTCATTATACTTTGGGAAAGCATTAGAAAGAGGGTACACTGACATACACTGATTATATTTAACAGTTGATCTTAGCAGGGGAAATTATTTTGATAATAAGTGGACATCATCTGAAATCTGTCAATAATCAACATCTGTAGAAATGCTAAACACACTGCTCAGTGCTGTATACATCAAAAACTGAATTCTGTCTGGAAAATGAACCCATTCAGTAGTCAACAATGTCTCTCTCTTATAGGAAATTATTCAGTTGAGCCGAACATCCATAGAAATGAAAGACCATAAAAATGTACAACAAGAAATGTATAGAAACCAACACTACTTCATACAGAATTGAGAGTCAATATGATCATAACGGTTCTATGTGATGTATTTCTATTATGTAGCATAACACTCTGAACCCTCTGTTCCATCCCACTGAACAAGCTACCTAACCTGCAGCTAACAGATCTAACAGCCTAACTCACACATAGTCCATGGGTGGAGAGGTGGGCCTGACAGGGGCAAATTTAACAGGTACGTAGGGCCAGTTGTCCTTGGGGGGGCAGTTCCAGCAGAGCAGCCCCCCTCCCAGCAGCTGCAGCCCTGCAGACCCCCAGCCAATGTAGAGGGCCGCACCCAGCTCTCTCCTTTGAGCCGAGGTCACCAGAGGGTTATAGAAGTCCCTGATGAGAGTGTTGGCTGACCATGACACTGGGATGATGATGAGGAGGCCGGCGATGAAGAAGATGACCCCAGCGACAATGCAGACTTTTGCCTTCGCTGCCTCGTCCTCCATGCAGTTAGTGCACTTACCCCCGATGATGGCCATCATGACCCCAAACACTCCAACAATGACAGCAATGGTGACCATGGCCCGTGATGCCTGCAGGTCCTGGGGTAAGGCCAGCATGGAGTCGTAGACCTTACACTGCATCTGGCCCGTGCTCTGGACCACACAGTTCATCCACAGGCCCTCCCAGATCACCTGGGCCGTGACGATGTTGGCCCCTACGAAGGCAGTGACTCTCCACATGGGCATGGCGCAGGTGATGATGGTGCCCAGCCAGCCGATCATGGCAAGGATGAGACCCATTATCTGGAGGCCCTGTGAAGCCATGGTTGTACTGCTGCTGCTACTACTACTGCTGTTACTGCTGCTCAGATGACAGATAGGAAGTTACTCCTGCACGGTTTACCTCTGTATGGTTATTTGGAGACGATTTGGTCAAGTCAACCTTTATCAAAGCAATGCCGTGGGTTCACTGTTTCGCACACAGACAGATTGTAGGTCGTGATGGTGTCAGTTCTCTCCCTCTCTTTCCCTCAGACTGGACTTTAGAGGCGTTTTCCTCACACCGGTACTCTTATGTGTGGAGCTGTGGGGATCTTACCATGAGAAGAGGACTGGGAAGAAAACAAGATCTTATTATATAGTTCAAACTTGGAGGGTGGGGTTTCTGTGCTCACAAACAAAAGGGGAAAGTTGACACCGGCTATCCCAGGGCCCTGTTTTTGTCCTTTGTGTTTATTGTTCCTAGTGATATAAGCTGAGGGACCTCAAGCAATGTCTCCAGCCCCCACCTGGACACATACACCTGTTAGAAATACACACACACACCCTAATGGAATGTGTCAGCAGTGTAAAGGTGGGGAGGTTAAGGTGAAGTGGGGGGATGTGTGCCAACTGTTGTGTTTGCTATCAGGGGAATATTCAGTTAAAGAGATAGTTTTATGGACTTTATTCACCCTGATTCACCCTTCACTAAATGAGTTAAACAACTCTGACAATGGATTACAGTTTCTCCTGGCCCAACTTTCAGAATAAGGAACCATGTATAAGGTTTTCTATTTCTGTTTGCAAGGTATCTCTAAACTGTCTTCACAGTGGTATCTGTGGGTTACCAGAGTGTAATGCCACAAAGGTGCAGCAGGGTGTGATGAATGCCACCACATGAGTATTTCAACCTTGAGGAAATACACCTGAATACACCTGTCTGTCCTGGAGCATTGCTGCTGTGTATCAGTTGTAACTATGGATCATTGTAAGTCTTTCAGATTTTTCAGATGCAATAATAATGACTTATAGGGCAATCATTTAAGCAATTATTACACAGCACTTGCACTTTGAACATTTCTATTGATATGCACCTTATTTTTTTTAAAGTAGTGAATATTACGTATATTGTGCCAACAGCTCTGCTATTGCCTTCTCTGATGAGCACCTGTTTTACAAATAAATTAAAAGCAATCAAATGGCCAAACAACCTCTCTCTTTACCATGCAATTTAAGCTCACAGTTTGAACAAAGACCGGTTTTGAACAATCAATCCCATGCTCCTTTGTTCTGCCACACCTAGACCTGATCTACAAGAAGAGACAATGAATCCTTCTCAAATGGTTTTAATGGCAAACTGGGGCTTTGTTCAAAATGGTTTCTCATCAAATACCCTTCTCTCCTATTTCGTTAGGTAAATACAGCAGGTGATTTGACACCTATGCAACCTTATCTTAGTCATGTGCAATTTAAACAGCACTAAATATTTATTGAGGAGTTGAATGAAATGAATGAAAATGTCAAATCAAGTGTGTATGAAAAATATTTATTTACAGTTTCACCAACATATACTGTAGCTCATACATTTAGTTTAAGAAAAGTACAATTAGATAAAATAACAACAGTAGCAAGATACAGTAAGAAACACATACATTGCTAAGATAAAAAAAAATGACACATACTTATTCACACAAAGACACAGAAAAACAGAAACAACCACACCAGCACAGGACAGGCCACAGGAACACAGTTTCTTGTTTGGGTGTGGTTCTTCTCTCCCTTCTCTCCTTCACTTCCACCAAACCTTCAATCTCAAGGCTTCAACTTCAAGTATCTTCAAACCTCATACCTTCTACATACATTTCAGCTGCACTGCTACAATTGTACTAAAGTACAGTGTCCCAATATTCATTGCATGATGTAAGCTGTTGACAGACCTCACTCTCTTCTTCACTCAGTAGTCCTTTGCAGATGGGGCTGAGGCGTCAGACCTCGCAGCTGTGTACTTAGTCGTGTAGGACACCTCATCCTTCGGGGGGCAGTTGCAGCACAGCAGACCCCCTCCAATGAGCATTAGGGCAGCAGCCCCCCATCCAATGTAGAGCGCAGCCCCCAGCTCCCTCTTCTGGGAGCTGACTAGGATTGGGTTGTAGAAGTCCCGGATTATAGTGTGGGCCGTCCAGCAGACGGGGATAAGACACAGTACACCTGCTATGATGAATGTCACCCCGGACGCCACACCCACCTTGGCCTTGGAAGCCTCGTTGTCCACGCAGTTGGTGCACTTACCCCCTGCCACGGCCAGCAGGATGGCCATGATGCCCACCACGATGGAGACGATGGTAAGGGCGCGGGCGGCCTGGAGGTCTGAGCTGAGGGCTAGCATGGAGTCGTAAACCTTACACTGCATCTGGCCTGTGCTCTGGACCACACAGTTCATCCAGATGCCGTCCCAGGAGGTCTGCGCGGTGACGATGTTGCTGCCGATGAAGGCGGTGACCTTCCACATGGGGAGGGCGCACACAATGATGACACCGATCCAGCCAACGATCCCTAGGGCCGTGCCCAGCATCTGTAGCCCAGCGGACACCATCTTGGATCTGTTAGTTTCTTGTTTGTCTATGTGTCTGTGAGAAATGTGGTTCTCTCTCTTTTGTTCCTGTCTCTTTCTCTCTCTGTGTCTTGGTGGTAAGTGTCTATTGTCTTCTCTGTGTGATGTTTCGGGTCCTTGTCTCCTTCTGTGTAATCTGAATATAGTAGATCTCGGTGCTGTGTTCCCTGCTTAAAGTCTGTTTCCCTAGTAGGGGAGGAACAGCAGCTACTTATGACCTTCTCTGACAGGGGAGGGGCCAGAGAGGATAGCATCTCACAACCAACCTGCTCTACAGGTCGTCATCCCCCACACACACACCTCTCTCTCTTTCTCTCTCACACTCTTACATTCTTTGATAAACTGAGTGATGTGATTCCATTTCAGTATTTCTAATTCTAGAGCATCATTTAAGACAAAACCTTCCCTTCTAAAACACAAAAAGAAAAATATATGACCTAACAGGTAGGAAGTGGTAATATTATACCTCTCCTCCTCCTTGCACCTCTCCCCTCCCCCTCTCTTGTTTTACCTCAGTTAGGGGTTGTCCTAGAGAGTGGCAGGTGTGTCACGCTCCTCCAAATACTAGTCCCTCAGACAAACACCTCTTAGTAACCAAATATGGTCACTTCCTCAGTGAGTCACTTATCCCATCTATGGGATGTGTGTGCCACAGTTTTAGAATTGTGAGAGGCTGATACTCAAGGAAATCAATAGGAATGTGTGGTGGTGCTTTCAGTTAAAAGTGCAAAGGGCCATAGTGCAACGTTAGGACAATATAGGCGACCTCTACAGTGGCTTTCCCTCTCACACACACACTCTCTCTCTCTCACTCGCTCTCTCTCTCTTTCTCTCTCATACACATGGACATGTGTACACCCACCCACACACACACACACACACACACACACAAAATGTACATTATATACAAAATAATCTCTTTGAAGACAGGATGAATGAGAGAGTGACTACATTGTAAGAAGAAGGAAGGCAGATCCATAAACCCTTGATCTAAATCACAGTCAAAGAACATTGTAAAATGGAGCAACCTCATTAACCTCACACATGAATGTCATCCTCATCAGCACACATGAATGTTCTCATAGGAGTAGACAGGAAGGCAGTGTATTGCCAACACAACAAGTTTCCCTGAACCCCCTCGATACTTCCCAGGAATATGTGAATAGGAACACACAGCTCTCTGCCCCGCACCACTGGATTGATTATTCCTTTGAACATTAAATCACTGATAATCATTTTATTTGACTATTCAATTGCAGCCCTGTTCTAGTCTTGACATATTTCTTGACAATCAGCTTTCATGACACTATCATTTTTTTACTCTACTTAGTCACTTTTTATTACTAGAAGGGTGTCCTGGTCATTTGTCACTAGTCTGCAGTGAGGGCCAAAGCAAGGGACAAAGCAGGACAAAGCAGGACAGGAATTGACACCACTGCCAATGGAAGATAAATGGTTGAATTTGAACCACGGCTCTGTCAGACTCCAACCACTGAGTTTTACAGAAGTGCTGAAAATTTATCTCAGTGGATCTAAAAAAAAATGCTTGTCAACTACTTCTTATTTTCGTACTTCTCACATCCTTCCATGCCCGTCCTGCCAACCATGAGCCACGTTTACCCCTGACATTTCTTATTTAACCCACTGGGTCTGAGAACTATAGACCCACAACTTCATGTCTGTGATTAATTTAGAAGTTTAGTTTCCTGCAAGAGAATAACAATGACCCATCTCGGTATGTTAATGTGTAATTGATTCCTATGCAAATCAGAGACCCTATAAAAACAAAGATATTAATTCCAAAATTACATGAACTATTATCCTTGCACTAAGATGGACTCAATTCAACTTATTGAGTGATTTGTTGATGACATTTTTGCATTTTAGCATTTAGAGTGTCATAGCAAAGGCTCTGAATCCTGATATACATGAGGTATTTCTGAGGTATTTAATACATATACTGAAATTTTCTTTGTCATTCTGGGGTATTGTGTGTGGATTGATGGCAAATTCTTTTAATTTATTTTAAATTGAGTCTATAACACAACAAAATGTGGAAAAAATGAAGGGGTCTGAATACTTTCCGAAGGCACTGTATGTCATGCACGTCATTTGGAGGTATAGCTTTGTTAATAAAGTTTCCACAAATTCAGGCAGGATACTTTAAGGCGCAGCTGTCCGTCAGATGACACACTGTGTTCACACCACATATGCAAAACACATCACATGTTCAGGGACAAGGTTTAAAAGAGCCGAGTTTTACTCCACCATGGTTAAACAGTGCCACGCTATGAGAGTATGACTTGTTGGTCATTCCACTCACCGCCCCAGCCTCCACCCGCTGTGTCGTTTTGTATTTACCTGCCTACAGGGGTTTTGATAAGTTATGGGCTCCCTGCCACATATTATTGTATTTTATGTTGTTAAGCTTCAGACGGGGAGCTATACAGAGCAGAGCCATCCAATTACGCCAAACTTAATGTATTATAATTTTTCATTAAACAATGTTCAACCGACATAAATTTCCTGACTGAATTATAAACACTCTATCAGGGGTAGTACTAAGGATGACACAGTTCTAAAAGCTTGGAGCATGAATGTTTTTGACTTTAGGGTGAGATCAGAGTCAGGCTGGGGGATGTTAAATCATAACTAGACTGTTCTTACTGTATATAATGTTTCAGATGTCTGTTTTATTCTATTATTCTATTGTCACTTTACTTTGTTGTTGTTGTTTGTTGTTGTTGTTTGTGACTGTGATTCTTTCTTGTCCCTGTGTTTCCTCTTTAGCTTTTCATAGATCGTACCCGGATTTCTTGTATTCGTCCAAATCCCCAGACTTAAATGTGGTGGTGGATGTCGCCGTTAATCCATGGCTTTTGATTGGGGTTAGGGTTAGGGTTAGGGTTAGGGTTCGGGCCAGTGACAGTTTCAGTGTATTTGTTGTCTGCGGCGACCCGGAACATGTCCCAGTCGGTGCAACCCTGGAGCATGGAATCTGATTGGTTGTTCCAACGATGAACAACTCTCGTCACTGGTGATGTTTGTTTCAGTCTCTGTCTAAATGTCGGTAATAACAGTATAGAGGCGTGATCAGATTTGCCAAATGGGGGTCAGGGTGGGTTTTATCTCAAAACGAGAGTGTAGAAATGGTTGAGTGTGTTGTTAGCATGCGTGGGGCAAAAGATGTGCTGATGAACCTAGGTAGGAATTTCAGGTTTGCCTGGTTTATGTCTCCAGCCACATTGAAAGAGGCCTCTGGATATGCCGTTTCCTGTTTGTTAAGTATCCCGTACAGTTCTTTGGATGCAATGGTAGTGTTGGATTGGGGTGGGATGTAGACAGCGGTGATGATAACAGACGAGAATTCTGGTGGTAGATAGAAGGGTATTCATTTTAACACTATGTGCTCCAGGTTGGGGGAACAGTGGGTTGTTAATGTCTCTACGTCCACACATGAGTTGTTGTTGATCGTAAAGCACACCCCTCCCCCCTTACTCTTACCTGAGTGTATTGTCCTTTATATCCCGTTGGAAAGTAATCCTCCCTTTGATGACTGTGTTCGCCATCCAAGAGACAGGGACCAGGACTAGGATTCCAGCCAGAATGAAGAATATTCCTGCAACAATCATCACTTTGGCCTTGGACCCCTCCCCTTCGATGCAGTTGGTGCACATGGCACCAGCGATGGAGACCAGGACCCTTTGGGACCCCCAGGATGATGGAGATGATGGTGATAGGCCTGGGGGCCTGCAGGTCCTGAGGTATGTACAGCATAGAATCATAGACCTTACACTGTCTCTGGCCCGTGCTCTGGGTCACACACATCTTCCACAAGCCCTCCCAGATGGTCTGGGCAGTGATGATGTTGGCTCCTATGAAAGCTGTCACCCTCCACATGGGCAAAGCACAGACCACAATGCTGATGATGAATCCTATGACCCCCAGGGCGATGCCCACGATCTCCAAACCCATCGACATGCTGGCTCTCTGGGTGTGTCTCCGACACCTGCCTTTCCTGGTGAAACGAGGATGGGACTTAACAACAAGGTTCTAGAGCAGTAGAGATTCTAAACTTCTAGAATTTGTAGAGGTTTAAATCTAGCCAAAATTCTTGTTGTCATCCTCCAAATGGGCAAAGCACATACAACAATGATGATGATTAATCCTATGACCCCCCCCCCCCCCCCAGGGCGATACCCACAATCTCTATAACCATCAACATGCTCGTGTACTGAAGGAGACGTTCTCTGTACCAGCTGCTCTGAAGGGGATGTCAAGAGTCACATTTTGAGGTTGAGAAAAACACAATGTTAATGGAAAGTAGTCATTAAGGTCACTCCACCAAACCATGTCTGCTATACTTAGAAAACAACATACCTCTAAGACACAGTGACACTCTGTGTTGTTGTTTAGTGTCTTTGACCACAGGTTACCTGTGAGAATGAGCTGGTTGACAAACCTGTGGGTCTCCCACCTCTAGGTCTACTGTCAGTCTACATTCCTGCCCCGGTGCATTCCAAGTTACACACATATGGAATCCACTCACAGGTAGTAGCATGGGTGCCTGTCTGTTTCTGCTTTACAGGTTTTCTCGTTTGCTTGAGCACATGAAACAGAATTAAACTTTTCAAAACAGTTAACACGTTTGCCAAAACACCACATTTATTTAGCAAAATGCACTACAACTCTCAAAACTCGTCACAACAGCAAATCAGTGTATCAAAACAGTATAATTTGTTAATTTATGAAGAATTCATTCAATCATTAATTTCATAATGGCTGAAATAGTAACTATAACCATCAGTATGTATTGTGCAGGTTGGCCAACTTTTAATTAAAAAACAAAGGTACAAAATAATTTAATGTTGTAAGCTATACTATAGATATATATTGTACTATTTCTTTTTTTTAGTTCTGCTTCTGTTCGAGAGAATATGAATGCTTACTATAAATATAAATCTAATTAATCAAAAATCTTCATAAAGTAGCAGATATTGCATAACTGATGTCAGTTGAACTGTTGAGCAGTGAGAGTTCTGGAGTAGAGATTCACTATGATAGAGAGAGAGCTACAGTATATGCTGAAATGAACTAATTATTACACACTTACTCAATAGATGTTTGTATCTTATGTAGAGTTGTGTTAACTGTTTTTCAAAAAGGTGCTTAACATTTGCATTTTTGTGTAAGCAATTAGAAATAACTAACTGTTTTGCTAAAAATGTACGTATGTATGTTATTGTGGTGGGCATGTTAACTATAGTTTCATACAAATGGTTTAAGCAAACAAGAGAAACTATAACCAAGCTTGTTGTCTTGCCAGACAGGAAGGCATGGCAATATTTAGTGAGTCAGGGGCCTCCATATTGCTTGTGCTAAAAGGTGCAAAAAAAAATCTTCCTGTAATATTTAAAATAGACACTGTAGAGTATTCATGCATGCGTGCATGCGTGCATGTCTGTTTGATGTTATTCAAAGCGTGCACTGCCAACCATCAGCCAATCAGTTTACTGTATAATTGAATGCCACCCAATTAGCAGTATTGCTTTGTTATGTGTTCCTTTAAGCAGAATTACAGCGAAGAGGAATTTGACACTGAGAGCACTGATGAGTACAAATGAGAAAGAGAGAGAGTGTGTTCTTTGTGTGTCATTGGTGTGTTTTAAGGCCAAACTGTGGCCAGACTGTAAGAACAGAACAGACTGATGTGTTGTTCAGAAGAGTTCACAGGAAACTGTTGCAGAGGTAGTGGGAGTGTAGTGTGGGAGGAAGAGAAGAGGGGGTGGTGGTCGTGGTGGTAATGGGGGGTGTCTGTAATGTATGGCCTCCCTGACACCTCTGGATTGGTTATGCAACTTCCAACTCTAAACCTCCCACTCTAACTCCAACATAAGGACGAGCTCTGAAGTCATACAAATATATAAAATATAGTAGGCTTGTCCTGATGTAGAAAATGAAGAAGGGCTACAGGATCTGGGTGTTGGATGGAACAAAAACAAATTATCTCACATTGGAATAACACCTGATGTGTGAAAAACACCAGATGTGTGAATTTCTGAACTTGACATCCAATTTGTATTTACACCACGTTTGCGGCTGTTATCCATGGTAACAAAGACATGACTTGGACACGGGTTATGCTTACAGAGTTCCCTATACACAGATAAAGGCTCTGGGTGGTTTTCGAAACGTGTCATCATTCAGTGTTCGAAGGTCTTTTCAGCTCGCTGTTCAGGAGTCCATAAATCGCATAGGGCCATTCAAACTTAAGGACATGTACCCAGCTGAATACAACATGGCTGTGGCACTGTAGCGACGCCAACCCGTAACTTATTGTAGGTGCGTCTGGTGCCTGCCTGTGCAACCACCGCTCAAATTGGTGATGGTGAGTGAATGAGAACGAATAGATAATACAAAAGATTTTACACCAAATTGACACAGTTTAAATTGGCTTTCTGTATAATTCAAAGTTCAACAAGTTATTTGCCGCCGACATTCACATTTTGCCTTTATCATTCTTCGAAATACTGCGGGCAGAATCAGTTTCGTTTGATTTAATTGGCCACTCATCTGGCCACTCCCTGGTCAGGACAAAGGATGCCCTCTGCACTCTCACATGTCCGGTGAAGCATGTGAGAAATCCAGCGGAATGTCGCCGTAATCCCTCTGCCAACTGAAACTCGTTCGTCATTCGTGTGAGGGAGGTCAGACTGAAACTCCAAACTCCCTGAAATGTCACTGGGAGCACTGTAGTAGGAGTGTTGAAGTTCTCTCAGAGCTTATGATGGCTGCTTGAGAGGTGTTGGATTTCCTAGGGCTCAGACTCCTCTCCTGAAACTGATTGTATGGAATGCATCATTTCAACACTATTCATGGCGCTGGTCTTTAGTGGGATGAAGGTTTGTCAAGAGTTTGGGTGTTTTTTAAGTAACACATTCATTTTAGGCCTGTACATGTTGCTGGTGCAAAGCCTTACTTTTACCTCAGGCCTTCACAAATCTCTTTTTTACTTTTATATATCATAACTTACCTACTTAGGCCTATAACAGCAATAGTCAAACAATGCAGGCTACAGAATAACAGCACTAATGGAACAAGTCCTCTATTTTTCACAAGTACTAGGGGCTTACCTGTACTTATTTATTGAAAAGTATTGATCTAAAGCCATTTTCTCATTTCAACAATATTGATTGATGATATTGACCATAAGGTGTGCTTTGGCTGATAATAGGCGATTGTATCCTTCCTCAAACACATATTTATTATAATAAATTATGATTTGCAAATGTTATCTTATCGCGGCTTTTACATGATTAGTTGGTTGAGTAGCCCTATTAGACTGATACTGAAATGTGTTGTGTGATAACATGTATGAGTAAATAAGATAACCGTCTACTACATCTGTTTCCCTTTGTGGCTGCCAGCATTAGCATGCACGCGCACACACACACACACACACACACACACACACACAAATAAAAAACTGAAATCACATTTACATAAGTATTCAGACCCTTTACTCCTTTACCCTTTACTTTGTTGAAGCACCTTTGGCAGCGATTACAGCCTCAAGTCTTTTTGGGTATGACGCTACAAGCTTGGCACACCTGTATTTGGGGAGTTTCTCTATTCTTCTCTGCAGAACCTCTCAAGCTCTGTCAGGTTGGATGGGGAGCGTCGGTGCACAGCTATTTTCAGGTCTCTCCAGAGATATTTGTTCGGGTTCAAGGATCTCTCTGTACTTTGCTCCGTTCATCTTTCCCTCAATCCTGGCTATTCTCCCAGTCCCTGCCGCTGAAAAACATCCCCACAGCATGATACTGCCACCACCATGCTTCACCGTAGGGATGGTATTGGCCAGGTGATGAGTGGTGCCTGGTTTCCTCCAGACGTGACGCTTGGCATTCAGGCCAAAGAGTTCAATCTTGGTTTCATCAGACCAGAGAATCTTGTTTCTCATGGTCTGAGAGTCCTTTAGGTGCCTTTTGGCAAACTCCAAGCAAGAGAGAGACACTGGAGAGACCTGAAAACAGCTGTGCAGCATCATGCTGTGGGGATGTTTTTCAGCGGCAGGGACTGGGAGAATAGCCAGGATTGAGGAAAAGATGAACGGAGCAAAGTACAGAGAGATCCTTGATGAAAACCAGCTCCAGAGCGCTCAGGACCTCAGACTGGGGTGAAGGTTCACCTTCCAACAAGACAATGACCCTAAGCACACAGCCAAGACAATGCAGGAGTGGCTTCATGACAAGTCTCTGAATGTCCTTGAGTGGCCCAGCCAGAGCCAGGACTTGAACCCGAACAAATATCTCTGGAGAGACCTGAAAATAGCTGTGCACCGACGCTCCCCATCCAACCTGACAGAGCTTGAGAGGTTCTACAAAGAAGAATAGAGAAACTCCCCAAATACAGGTGTGCCAAGCTTGTAGCGTCATACCCAAAAAGACTTGAGGCTGTAATCGCTGCCAAAGGTGCTTCAACAAAGTAAAGGGTAAAGGAGTAAAGGGTCTGAATACTTATGTAAATGTGATTTCAGTTTTTTATTTTTAATAAATTAGCAAACATTTCTAAACCTTCTTTTGGCTTTGTCATTATGGGGTATTGTGTGTATATTGATGAGGGGAAAAAATTAATTTAATCAATTTTAGAATAAGGCTGTAACATAACAAAATGTGGAAAAAGTGAAGGGGTCTGAATACTTTCCGAATGCACTGTGTGTGTGTGTGTGTGTGTGTGTGTGTGTGTGTGTGTGTGTGTGTGTGTTCCATCTTATTATTATGTGTCTATAAGTCAGTACTTAAAGATATGCCACAGGATTTTAATATATTTTCAGTCACTAGTTCTAAAACGAGGTACCCAAAATAGAAACAATTGTCAAGAAATTACCTGATTACCAAAAGCTTATTTTGCTAAAGTTTGTTGGCCTTAAACTAAGGACCTCTAATGAGAAGACATCAGTTAACATTATATCATTAACCATAAGGTCAACCCTTCAGCCAAAATTTGAAGATTTAGCAGCAAAAATCCTGTAGCATCTTTTTAAGTGTGTCTGTTCTAGGCTAGAGCCAAACATTATGTTATTTCTGCTCTGGGTATCAGGCTAACTGGCTACCATATGGAGCTGTGATAATTCATTTCTGCTGTTCATTTGGCTGACCCAGTGTTAATGCCTAATGCTTGCCTAAGCATTAGTATAAACACACAAGTCTTGACTCTGACAGAAACACATTTGTTTATACACAGCAGTCTTGACCTTGATAAAAACGTAGCCGTACATGGTTATCAGCCAATCTATGGGAATATAAAACAGGAAGCTTTGCTTAGAACAACACCACCATTGTTATCAGCAAATTGTCTCCATGAGAGTCAACACTTTAGGACTGGATGTTGCTCAATTGTTGGTTTGTACAAAACCCTTTTAGTTATTCATTACATTATTATTCACATACATGCTTTTTGGACCATCTCTAAATATTGTGTCAAGAGATGTTTAACCAGAGATACAAATGATGAATGTTCAGAAAGATTTTTTGTATATAATCTCATATGTTTCTAACAAGCGTTGTGCTTATATTATACATTCCTTATATGATATTATTATTTATCACAGTTAGTCATTCACCATAAAGTACAGTATAACATTTACACACATGACCCAGTAAAGATGTTCCAATTCACTCTATGTTTAGCAGTTGTTTAACCACGTTATTGACAGTAATAAAAAAGGGTCTCTCATTTCTCCTGCCTATAAACATTGTGCTGTGTCTCTGTCCAGCTCCTTGTGCTTTGCTCTAACCAGTTTTAATAGGATTTCTAAGCTAAGGTAAATATGTTTTTCCATACAGCCTCAGTATCACCCTGTACATGAGGGCTTTTAATGGGGTTTCAGTCTAAGTCTGTAGAAAAACACAGTAGAGAAGGAAGTGAATTTGATGTAATGAATTAGATGTACAGTAAAGTGAACAAACATAACGTGAAGACATACAGTCACCGGAGGTTTAGGTTGCATGAGATAACTTTAGAAAGTTATGTTCTTTTTCTTTTACCTTCATCTTGTTTGAAAAATGTTGTGGGGTTAAAAGTGAGGGGTAACTCTGAAATTACAAGATAGATTAATTAAACATGACAGACTCTGTCTCTCTCTCTCTCTCTCTCTCTCTCTCTCTCTCTCTCTCTCTCTCTCTTACTATTGTATGACTGTATGGAAAGTAAAAAATGTAAAGCAGAGATGCAGTCATGTGGAAACATAAGAACAAATGTTCACAGAAACGTATAAAGTGAAAAGAGTGTTGTGCAATGACTCAAAAATCACAGTAACTTCACACAGACACACGCGCGCAATCACTCACATCACTCACAGCTTTGTTTCAGAGTTCCTTCCTCCCGCCCAGGTTACCCATCAACCATATAACAAGCCCTGCCTTAGCCACTTATTACCTATCAACTCCAATAAACAAGACAGAGCCAGCACTACTATGGGCAAAAGGCTAGACCATAAAACCATTCCCTCTTACGAGACGAAACGCACACATATACACACAAACCCAGTGCACACACACACACCATTGTGGTTAACATAGCCAATGCCCAGGACACACCTGATTGGCTCATTTTGAGGTGTGATGTCATCCCTTAGGTGGGTCTGACCACTGCGCAATAAAATACATAAAGATAAGAGTGGACGTCTCCTTAACAGGCAGAGAGAACCGGATATCTATACCTGTACGCAAACACACCGATAGAGAAAGAAGCCTTCCTTTTGGATTCTAAAACTGTGAAGTGAGCTGCCAAATGACTGCACTGGAAGCAAGTGACCAAGAGAAGCAAGAGTGATAAAGTAAAGTGGGAGAGACTGAGAGAGAAGAACGACAGAGCATTAAGAGACTGTGGGGAGATAAAGGGGAAAGAGAAAGGAGTGAGAGCTTGAGATAGGTGGGAAAAAAGAAGAGGAAGGGTTGAAAGTGAGGCAAAGGAGTGAGAGACTGAAAGAAGAGCAAGGAGAGGAAGTGAGAGACGTAAGAGAAAGAGGCTTGCTATCCTCGTTGACCCAGTGAGTGTGTGTGATGGTGTCCTTGGCTCTGGAGTTGGTTGGTGTGATTCTGTCGGTGCTGGGCTGGATCCTGAGTGTGGTCAGCTGTTCCTTGCCCATGTGGAGAGTCTCAGCCTTCATAGGAGCCAACATTGTCACTGCCCAGGTCTACTGGGAGGGCCTGTGGATGAGCTGTGTGGTCCAGAGCACGGGCCAGATGCAGTGTAAGGTCTACGACTCCATGCTGGCCTTACCCCAGGACCTGCAGGCCGCCAGGGCTATGTGTGTGGTCTCCATTATCGTGGGGGTTCTGGCTCTCCTCATCTCCACAGTGGGGGCCAAGTGCACCAACTGTATTGAAGAGGAGGGGGTGAAGGCAAAGGTGATGGCGTCAGCCGGTGGTGCATTTATTCTGGCTGCTCTGGCTCAGCTGGTCCCTGTGTCCTGGTCGGCCCACTCCATCATCATTGAGTTCTATAGCCCCCTCATCCCTTCAGCCCAGAAGATGGAGATTGGGGCAGCTCTATATTTAGGGTGGGCCGCGGCTGCATTGCTGTTGGTGGGGGGATCCATCCTCTGCTGCAGCTGCCCTCCCCAGGCGGAGAAATCCATCAGGTACACATTACCCCCTCAGAGCCGGATGGCGTATTCCGCTGCTCCGAGGTCGGCAGCCCCAAGCTCCTACAACAGGAGAGACTACGTTTGAGAATGGGGGTGTTGAGAAGAAGGGGGATGTCTACTGTATTGGTGTACATGTGGGCTAATGGGTATGGGCTTGTTATACTATATGAGAATGTAGTATAATGTTTCTATATTTGAAAATATCAGAGGAATAGGATAACTGAGGTGACTCTGAAAGCTCTGAATCAAGTTTACTATTATTCCTCTGAGACTGAGAAAAAGGCCTTGAATAATTGTATACTGGACAAATGATTTATTTTTAAACCTCTGGTCCAATTTACATTTGGTAGTCACTCGTAATTGAGCAGGAGTCGAGGATTTGTGCCCGTGGCTCTTACTATTATTTGAAAAAGTATTGGTCATATCATTATGAAATTTCAATATATCTAATTATGTTTTAGCGCAAGTTGTATAATGAGATGGTGTTGCCCGAACTAACTGTTTATATGATATTTATTGGAACTTTTTCAGTGTGTAATCCTCATTTGTAACTGTTTGATCAACTCAAACATGTCTCTTTCCCAAGGTTTGTGCAGTAAATTACTGTAAAAAAATTGAGATTCGGTTTGTATTGTAAATCAGAGATAGAATTCAACAGACGCTTGTTTTATATAGTAAATGACTGTTCATTTTTATTTTCTCTAAGGGGGAAATTGGTTTAGTGTCAGAATCATCAATAAAACAGACATTTCAAATGTACTGTATAGAACAATGCAGATACACAAAAGATACATTGTACTCTGCACAGGATTTGTGGGGCTCAACCAAACATTAAGGTCAAAATGGTGTTGCAGTATCCATGAGACGTGAAGTGAAAAGTGCCTCGGTAGCAATAACTGACTTCCTTGTCACTTCAAAAAGGACATACAATCTTTACCTCTGTACATGCATGAAAGCATCTGAATAACAATCATATCCACAGAAGGTTTGAACTTTGATATCATTTCTACTTTTGTTGTTGTAATATGTTATCTATTTACTTGTGGTAAACATACGATAGCCAATAGGCTCTGTTTATCTTCGAACCTTTTGATGATACAAACTTTCAATCAACTGACCCCTGTTAGCTGAAAATATTGTGTTTACAATATGATAAATGAAATCCATGTATATAATAAAAGTTTTATACTCTCCACAGTAAAACGACAAGTGTTTACTTCATTGTTTAATGACTGACTTACTCAACATTTCTGTATATTGCTAAACAGAAAGAGGGGGTTAGGGAGGGATAATTGAAATGTCTATAAAACATGTTTGAGATGAGAACTTGGCATGGGAAAGGAGGGATCTACCCTTCAGAGTAAACAACACTGATAGGAGTACTTGGATGGCTGGGGATTGGCTGACTAAACACATTCCCAGGGTTTCAGTTTCACTGCTGTTTACCCAAGTTTTGTATCACTGCACTGTCAGTATCACTGTTTATCAAAAATGTCATCACAGCATAGTGAGATCTGTAATCTATATTATTTTTCTTATAAGGCTGTTATTTTACATACAGTATGTATAAAGAAATAAGGGAATTGAGGCGTGAGTACCAGGGAATGCTGCGCTATCATTCTTGATAACCAGTCCATTATACTCAAGCATCGTACTATGACTATCATCAGTTCCACAGCACATGTGCCATGCATAGCTAGAAAACAGAAAACAGTTTCAGTGGTGAGCAGGTTTCGGTGATCATAATGTATTTTGCTGGAACAGACATTCATAAACATGCATGATGAAGAAAACACAATAAAAAGTGGAAGTCAGAGGAAAGTTCCCAGTTCACACTGGTGTAAACCCTCCATCCACACGACACTCATTGACTGTGACTCAGCGTGTCTTGCTGTCTCAGGGACTGGCTGGTGTCGATACTGATGCCTGCTTATTTGAATAGTCAAACACATCCTCTGTGGTTTGGCAGGTGTGTAGGCAGGCAGAGGGTTCAGTGGAGAAACCTGTCAGTGCTGTAGGTGATTATCACATGTGACCTACTTAACTTGACCAGGTTGACCAGGTATAGGTTATCATCCATGGCAATCAGAATTTGTGAGGCATGTTAGTAGTTATTTGGGGGAAAACGTTTAAGTGAATGAGGGATGCCACTCTGTTGTTGTTATTGTTGTTGTTATTGTTGCTGTTGCCTTTGTACTTGTTATTCAAGTGATTTAATTAACCAATCAACACAAATAACCCTAAACATACCAGACTCAGATGTAGAGGATGAATAGCATTCCCTCCTTTTGTTACAGGTTTGTATGTGTAAATGTAGCGATCTCAATGTTGTTGTAATTTGTCTATAAGCTATCCCCCTAGGACTTATAAATATCAGCAACTAAATGTGGGTCCCAGAGTGAGAGTTCAGTTTCCTCAGGTTTGTGTATTTATGTGTTTGTGTGTTTGTGTGTTTGTGTGCGTGTAAGTGAATGTAGGAGGATGCAGAACCCTCCATGTAATGGGAGAGTGGATCTAACCGATACTAAGATGAGTAAATAGTGTGTGTGTGTGTGTGTGTGTGTGTGTGTGTGTGTGTGTGTGTGTGTGTGTGTGTGTGTGTGTGTGCGTGTATGTGTGTGTGTGTGTGTGTGTGTGTGTGTGTGTGTGTGTGTGTGTGTGTGTGTGTGTGTGTGTGCTAAGGGTGTCTAGAGGATATGGGCTGCCTCTGAGCATATTTACTCTGGGAGCAGTTTATACAGGTTTGAAAGTATTTGTGAATGTTTTCCAACACAATATCTCTTTTGTAGGATCTGTCACAGAAACCTGAGTGACTCTGTGGTACCAGGATGTAGATCAACCTCAGTAGCAGAGCCATTCTGAAAGGGTCATATTCCTTCTATATATTTTGTGAGCCCTCATGGTCATTACCTGAGTTTCACTGAGACAGCTCGTCCATTATGTGTGTGTGTTTGTGTGTGTGTATGTGTGTGTGTGTGTGTGTGTGTGTGTGTGTGTGTGTGTGTGTGTGTGTGTGTGTGTGTGTGTGTGTGTGTGTGTGTGTGTGTGTGTGTGTGTGTGTTTCCAAGTCAGTCTTAAATCCTGAAGTAGCCACAGGCCCAACCACTCAGGGAGGACAACAAACTCTGTGGACCGCATCACAATGACTGGCTATTATTCCTTCTTTTTGTCTCTATGTTTTCCTAAACGGAGGAGTTGCGGAGGGGGGTGGACAGTTCACTGCATATGTAGGCTGTGTTTGTTTTCAAATCAACAGTAAGCCCTCCCGCCTCATCACTATTTGTGTGACATATTCAAACCATTAGAAGACAATTGGATGTTAGATTTGTGCTTCAGGTGATATACCCCACTCTTAATGTGTAATTAAACATTGAACTCATTAATACACTAAATGTACATGGTGCAGCATTCTTCAAGCCTGTTCCCAAAACACCTCAGAGAGTCAAAATAAGTAGTACAGGGTACATTTTCATGCACTGTCTGTGTGTGTTCCTGGAAGGCACAGTGAAGAGGGAGTCATCTTACAGGTGAAACCAGCTGCATCCCTCCTCCCATCCCCTCCCCCGTGCCTCTCCTCCTAAGTAGCCACTGTGGGCCGGTGTTGTTTTTGACATCATCAACAGGGGACTCCTCCCTTCTCACTGGCCTCCCCAGGGGTATAAAGGATCTCTGTTTCCGTGGCAGCATCACTTAGAGACACCACACACTGATACAGCTCATAAGACATCACAAGGAAGAACACAGCAAGGAACAAAAAACCTCTGGGAGAGTAGAGCTCAAGATTTGGCACACAATCTGCTGTTCAAGAATTTTGGCTAGATTTAAACCTCTACAAATTCTAGAAGTTTAGAATCTCTACTGCTCTAGAACCTTGTTGTTAAGTCCCATCCTCGTTTCACCAGGAAAGGCAGGTGTCGGAGACACACCCAGGGAGCCAGCATGTCGATGGGTTTGGAGATCGTGGGCATCGCCCTGGGGGTCATAGGATTCATCATTAGCATTGTGGTCTGTGCTTTGCCCATGTGGAGGGTGACAGCTTTCATAGGAGCCAACATCATCACTGCCCAGACCATCTGGGATGGCCTGTGGATGACCTGTGTCGTCCAGAGCACGGGCCAGATGCAGTGTAAGGTCTACGACTCCATGCTGGCCTTACCCCAGGACCTGCAGGCTGCCAGGGCTATGACCATCGTCTCCATCATCCTGGGGGTCCTGGGGGTGCTGGTCTCCATAGTCGGGGCCAAGTGCACCAACTGCATCGAGGACGAGGCTGCCAAGGCCAAAGTGATGATCATCGCTGGGATATTCTTCATCCTGGCCGGAATCCTGGTCCTCATCCCTGTCTCTTGGACGGCTAGCTCAGTCATCAGGGACTTCTACAACCCCGTCTTGATCAACGCCCAGAGGAGGGAGCTTGGGGCTTCGGTCTATATCGGATGGGGGGCCGCAGCCCTGCTTCTGATTGGGGGGGCCTTGCTGTGCAGCTCCTGCCCTCCCAGGGAAACGAAGTACAAGCCCCCCCGCATGGCCTACTCTGCCCCTCGCAGCACAAGCGGGGCCGCAGGTGGCTATGACAGAAAGGACTATGTCTGACAGAAAGCCTGCCTCACCCACCAGCTTGAAATAAGGTATAGAAAAAAAGTGGAGGGGGGAAGAGGGGAAAATTATAGTGAGAGGAAAGGTCTCTCTCATGTGCAGTTTTGTATCAGTTTGTTTGTTGTCTGAGAAGAAAACCAGGAGGAGAAACTCCTCAAAGACTCCGAGATGAAGGGATGCATGTTACTGTTACTGCTGGGCTTCTCCTTAGTTGTGCATTTCCATTCAGTTTCAATATTGTTGTTGAGAAAAAAGCTTTCACTGAAACTTTCAGTTAAAATACTGCATTGTGTGTTGCTAACAAAGACAAGGAGGAACTAGCTCTCTTTTTGCATGGATTTGGTTATGTGATTCTGTGATTCTGTGTGTGTGTGTGTATGTGTGTGTGTGTGTGTGTGTGTGTGTGTGTGTGTGTGTGTGTGTGTGTGTGTGTGTATGTGTGTGTATGTGTGTGTGTGTGTGTGTGTGTGTGTGTGTGTGTGTGTGTGTGTGTGCATGTGTCTTTTGCATGCATTTGGTTATTAGAGATTCTGTCAGGACAGAAACTGAAGATGGGTCCATGATACGGCCTCAGGTCACATCATAGATACCTTCCTCCTCACAGTTTCGTTGTTCCATTCTTTAGGTGTGTGTTTGTGTGTACATTCTCACGATGGTAACATAAACTTAAGTAGACTTTTTGAAAATATGCTTCAATGTGTTGCTGTATTCTTCTATATTTTCCTGTAAAATGTGTACAAATATTTGTGTATTGTAATTCGTAATGGGTTATGACTTTTCCCATTGTGTCCCATTTCCCATTTTTCCGAGTGCTGTGTGTGTAAAATCAATATTGTAAGGAAGAGAGCTATTAAAGGAGGACAATAGTCTGACTAATGTATGGAGTCTTCTGTTTGGCAAACAAAGGAGCCAAAGGACCTGTTTGGTGAGGAGTGGTAATCATAGGAGCACAGCACCTAAGCACATAGCACCTGTGTGTGTGTGTGTGTGTGTGTGTGTGTGTGTGTGTGTGTGTGTGTGTGTGTGTGTGTGTGTGTGTGTGTGTGTGTGTGTGTGTGTGTGTGTGTGTGTGTGTGTATGCAGAGTGAGGCTTTATATCCTCACACACAAACTGTACGGGCTCTCAATTGTTTAGCTTTGTTTTGCAAAAACATTGCTTCTTTGGAAACACACTGGATTGCTTGCTAGCTCTGTTCTCTGGGAGAATGGTTGAGTCAGCAGGCTTACACCTGTGTGATCCTTACTGTCAAGGACACTTAACCGTGCCTCTCCTTATCCATGCTACACCAAGCATGACTTGTCTAGACCTAACTGATATCTTCAGTTGTTGAATTTAGTTGCAAATGCTTCTCTCAGTTCAAGCTATTTCTTAGACTCAAAAGTGCCTTGTTGAGTAACACCTTGTGGAAGGTGTGCTCCAGAAGTGATTTTGTAAACAGCCATGTTTTTTTTTTAAGAGAAAGGCTCAAATAAAAAATGTAAGTTTCTAAATGTACTGTATTGGTTTAAATATTTCAACTGTACTCTATGTTTCAATAAAGGTGAATTATAACAAATATCTATTGCCGTACAGCAGTTGTCTTCTTCACATTTAGTTTATTTTCTGTTATTGTGAAGTCTTATCTCACTCTTGCACAGAAACTATCCTCCATCCACCAACAAAGTGGCACAGTTGCCAACGTGGACTAGCCAAAGATTGTTTAATTTCAGTAGTGTTATGTTCCATTACATATTGAATATGTGGTACAGTATGTTCTACTGTATGTTGCTGAAATGAGGCTATGAGTTCAGTAGTTTAGTCTACGAATAAGGGTTTGGGTTATTAGAGCATAAAGACAATCCAGAACCGTGTCCTACTTGGTGAAATCAGGATGTGTGTTATACAGAGTGTACCTGTTCAGGTCTGTCCTAGCTTTGATTTGATAAGCTAGGGCAATAAAGACCAGTAGTGCCCCACTAAGCAAACTAGGCTATTGTGAAATGTGAAAAAGATTGCATGAAAGGTCGGGTCAGGAAGAATACACACCACACACACACACACGCACACACACACACACACACACACACACACACACACACACACACACACACACACACACACACACACACACACCTAATTTATTAAATGTCTTGTAACACCCCCAGAATAAACCCTGATATAATGGCAAACACTAGTCCTAATATCCTGCAGTTTTTCTCGATTTCTTGAGCACATTTCTTGAAACAGTATTAAACTTTTCAAGACACGTTCCCCTAAACACATTTACCAAAACACCACATTTCCTTTGCTAAATGCACTATAGCTCAAAATGTAGTCACAAAAGCAAATCAGTGCATCAAAACAATATTCACTGAGCAGAAAAACGTAGTTCATGGTAGTACTGCGCCTGTACAGAGAATATGATTACCTACTATAAATATAAATTAAATTAAATTAAATAATCTAAAATATTCAGAATCAAGTGGGTAGTTACAACAACAAAAATTGCATTACTGTAGAACACAAAGTGTCAAATAAAAATATTTACAGGAATCTATTCTCTTTGCAACCATCATGCAGTCAACTTTTATTAGTTGGAATCTGTATCTGAAAGGCAGATTGATACTGACATTACTACCTGACAAATCAAATGACAAAAAAGGGGAACAATGAGCTGTGAGAGGAAGAAGATACAGCAGCAGGAGGAAGGAGAGAGAGAATGGCATGGTAGTGAAATCAAAGAGGAACTTAGAGCATATGGACAGGAGAGGATGACTAGACAAATTCATGACATGACTAAAATTAAATATAAACCAAATGGTAAAACGGGAAAGAGAGAGGCACATATATATTGAACCCTTAGATGTTACTGATCCCACAGCATTTGAAGGAAAAGGAAAAGGTCATCCAGATTTGACATGTGGCAAAATTCACATAAACAAGATGATGAACAGACAGCAAAGTCCAAGAGACAACTGATAGGGACACCTATCTAATAATCCCAAGGACCCACCTTCACCACAGGCTATCAAAGATTCTTTAACCTATATTGACTTTTTTGCATCAGTGTGAGATAACTCATATTGGCTATCTGATCAAAACAACTCAGATGACACTTCTTATGATTGTAAATAGCTGTAGTATCGATTATATCATCATCAGTTGAAGGACATACTGTATGGTACATAAGCTTGGACATAGTAGTAGTTCTGACTGCATTTGGTCAATATCTGAGAGGAATGTAAGGAGGGACAAGGACGTTTACAGCAGCTGAAGCTCAAAAGGTCTCAATAAAGATGTCCAGATAGAGACCTTTATTAGTCATATCTGTCTAAAACACAAACTGCTTACACAGATATCATGTCCTACAAAAAACTGATTCACCTGCAACATAGACACACACAACTCAGTGTGACGGTTGTCTTTCTGGACTGAATTTACAGCAAGATAACACTTGTTTGGAAGAAAATCTCAGGGCTGGTGTCACGGACATGGTTGAATTGTACTTTATTCCATTCAGAATAACCAAATGTC
This sequence comes from Argentina silus, assembly GCF_951799395.1. Taxonomy (NCBI): domain Eukaryota; kingdom Metazoa; phylum Chordata; class Actinopteri; order Argentiniformes; family Argentinidae; genus Argentina; species Argentina silus. The sequence goes on along the minus strand of NC_139656.1, from coordinate 6,903,080 downwards.
AATGTAGTTGTTATGCAAGGCCAGGTCTTTGACTGAGACAGGCCTTATGTGTGTGATGATAATGTGTTATTGTGTTCTGATGAAACTTTTTGCCCTTAGCAGGAATCAATGGTCCTCTGAGTGCTGTAATCCTAATTGAGATGTGAAAATTGGAGTAGCTGTCCCTAACTTCCAACAGTCTGCTCTAATCATGACTGGTTCATCATCAAGACACTGCACGCAACATGGGGCCGGGCACTAAGGCTGTTGTATGAAGATTCTCAAGCCTCAGACCAGGGTTGGGGTCAATCGATTTGAATTCAGTCAATTCCGTGATTTAAATTTAATTTAAAATTCAAATGGAAAAACATTTTAAGTACCCCCAACCCTGCCTCAGACCAACATAGAGTAGGTAAGCTGTTCTGCTGTTGTGTGAAGATTCTCACAAAATCAAACTCTGAATAAGTTAACATTATGGAACAAGCCCTGCAATCTATACAATAGTCAATCAATCAAGTTTATTTGTGCAGTGCTTTTTACATAGACAAATGTCACAAAGTGCTTCACAACAAAATAACACTAAACTATTGTTTTTACGAGAAAAATATAGGGCAAGAAGGCAAGAAAAAACTCCCTCAGAGGAAGAAACCTTGAGAGGAACCAGACTCCAAGGGGACCATTCCTCCTCTGGCTGATTGCTGAAGAGTAAACTAATGTGGAATGTGGAATGTGGAATGTGGAATGTGGTGTGGTACAAGAGTTCAAGGGTCTATAGTGAAGGGCAGCTTTCTGGTGGGTCCGGGGTGGGGTGGCAAGGACCAGGATGTATGATGGAGTAGACTCATCCTGGACGAATTCAAGAACTGGAGTCTAGTTTTGAGGGGCTCAGAGCCCCTCGGACAGATAAGTACAAATAGGACAACACAAGATTAGAGGCTGCTGCAAACTGAAAAACTGATACATTAAACAGTAGGAGAGAATCAGCATAATGCAGGTGGTCTGAGGCCCCCGGCACATCTAAAATACATCTAAAGGACAAGGCCAGCACCCGCTTACACCGCATCCACTCATACACAGACACAGACACACACACACACACACACACACACATTGATAGAAAGTTTCAGTTGGCTCCCTTTAGTTCTCTATGTCATTGCCATCACCATGGTGATGCAATGCATTGCCTGCTATATCCTGGTCAACATGTCTCCTATAGTAACAGGCTAGAGAGACAAGACCTCCAACTTGGTCAAATTGATGGCCTCTTTGCGGTTGCATGTCGTTGTGATGGCAGGCGTGCTAAAAGAGAACACAAAACTTCGGCCTTAAATCAACGGTTCTACAGACTATATTGGGCAGGTGGAAGAAACTTGTTGAATAACATGACCAGTACTGCATTTGATGGCAGTTCATAGCGATCCTCTCCAAACACTGTTGCCTCAATGATTCCAGTCTCTTTTGGGCAAGGGTTTAATTATGGGTGTGCTCCAAATAGATCATAATAAAATGTTCTTATAATTATGCGGTGTGCCCATTCCCCATAACAAGTCAGGGTTGCCCGTAAACAATGTGAACCTGTGGTCACCCCATCAATGTGAATAACTGCCTTCTATAACTGCCTTTAGGTCACCCCAAGGATCATTGTGTATTTCAAACTTTGTTGGGCAATGTACTGCTGTTGAGCATTGCACTAGACCTCCCTCCTCACACACCAGATAGGCTTGTAGTTGTGGAGGAGATATTTGTATTATTGGAAAGTTGAACCTACAGGTGTGGCCTAGAGCCTAGGTTTAAGAAGTATCTTCACTTCTTAAACCTAAGCCCTAGGCCACACCTGTAGGTTCAACTTTACAATAATACAAATATTTCCTATCTCCTAGGGATACCTTTAAGATCTGACGCCACCTGGTGGTGGAGGGTTCAGAACGTGAATGCCCAGTGCGCTTTACGTCATGACGTATTGTGTCAGCTGGCAAATGACACTGCAGCTTCTCTAGGCCCCGCCTGTTTTCCGCTCTTCTCATGTCAGAAGATTTTCCTTCTCCTCTCTAAAATTGCCCATTTAAAGCTTATGCCGTCTGTCAGTTTGAGGATTAACTAGTCTGGTCATGAGTGTTTTGTGTCGCATCATTCAGAGAGGACTTCTCAACGGACGGACATCATGTCATTTTGTAACGGGACAGCGGGATATCCTTGGTGGTGGCGTGCCTCGCATGGCTCGTGCTGCTGGCTCGTCCAGGTATATGCCCTCTACAAGCTCCATGCTAATCATAGCGAGCTAGCTATCTAGCTAACCCGGCTAGCTACCAAGTCACTACAGGCTATACAGTCATTAGCCAGATTTGAATTATAGAACAAATGGAATCCCTAAAGCAGCGGCCTAATTTGTGGACGTTTGTTAGCTAGCTGTATTATCCGAGGTCGAGGATGGTGTGTTTAATTGAGTTCCTACTAGCTGGCTGGCTACATTATGGGACTTGTCAGCTTTATGCTATAACGACTTATTCCAAGCTTACAGAGTCAAATTCAAAATGTTCCGTAATGCCAAGCAGTGTGTGTGTTAATTGGATGTTGCTGTCATTGATGCCTTTGTGCTGTTGTGGTGTTATGAATGATGTTGGCAATCTGCTTGTGTTATAGAACTATATCTGCTTGTGTTATAGAACTATTTTGTTGTGTAATATAAATTCTCTGCTGATTTGATCTTGAGATATGTGCCAGTTTTAACAAAGTGTGTTGTCTCTTTCAGCCCGGTCAACCTGACCTATGATGTGTTTGACGGTAAAGGAGAGAACACTCCGCTGGTGTTTCTCCATGGTCTGTTCGGCAGCAAATCCAACTTCCACTCCATAGCCAAGTCTCTGGTGCAGCGGACTGGCAGGAAGGTAATGCAGGGAGGCAGGGGGGAGTTGCAAATGCTTTTACAGAATTATTTGAACAGTTTCTCCCGATGATGAGCAGTATCTCATTATATGTAAAAGTCCTGAAAAGGACTGGATAGCTTTTCATACATGTTGCCTCCATTCGGCATGTGCCTCCCTCACAGAGGAAAGGACACAAGAAAAGGAAACTCAACTAAATACCCATGGAGTCTAGCTTGTGTCCTCTCCCCTCCCTCGCTCCCCCCATCCCTAGTGTCCTAAATGTCCTTTGTCCAGTCAGGTGCTGACTGTCGACGCCCGTAACCACGGTAATAGCACGCACAGCCATGTGCTGACTTACGATGCGATGACCAACGACCTGAAGCACCTGCTCGCCCAGCTGCACATCGGGAAGTGCGTCCTGATTGGACACAGCATGGGAGGCAAGGTAGCCATGACAACAGCCCTTTCGCAGGTAAATGCCCAAAACGTATTTTTTGATTTTGATGAGATTGATTGTGTTTTCTTTGTGGTTTATTTTGGATGCTTGGAATTAGTTTTTTGTTTGAACAAGTTGCTTACAGTGTCATGCATTGGTATGTATGTCTCTCTTATGCTGTCCCTCATTCTCTCTTCCTCTTTGTCTCTCTCTTCCACCAACTCTCATCCACCCCTTCCTGTCCCCCTATCATTTCTACTCTACCTTTCTCACCCCCTCTCTCCATTTTCCTTCACTTTTCTCTCTGTCTTTCCAGCCCAGTCTGGTGGAGAGGTTGGTGGTAGTGGACATCAGTCCGGCTCAGACCACCACTCGCACCAACTTTCGCTCCTACATCCAGGCCATGAAGGAGGTGAACATCTCCAGTGACATTCCTCGCTCCACCGCCAGACGCATGGCGGAGGACCAGCTACGCAAACTGGTCAAGGTCAGGACTATCCTACTGCCTGGCTTCATTTTAGCCCCTAACCCCTTTGAACTCTGGGCATTTTGTGTATTTCATGACTGACACAAGATCATTGTGAAACCAAAAACATGGCCCTCGTGAGGTTTTTAATGGCATAGGTGTTCTATATTAATAGTGACTAGGTGTTCAAAGGGATATGTGCTCTATGATAATAGTGACTGTCTAGTCATATGGTGTACCTTCCTGCCCACAGGAGCACTCTGTGCGTCAGTTCCTGCTGACTAATCTGGTGGAGCAGAACGGTCACTATGCCTGGAGGGTCAACCTAGATGCCATTTCAGCGCACCTTGATGACATCATGAGCTTCCCTGACTTCAGCACCACCTATGAGGGTCCCACTCTGTTCCTGGGTGGAGCCAGTTCTGCATATATCAGGTGAACATCCCAGACAAATGGATCATGGTGTGAGACTAATTTGTTACATTTTTGATTAATTCTGTCTTTCTCCTATTCCTATCCTCCTCTCACTTGATATCTATATATCCCTCCCTCCTCGCTTATTATCCCTCCCTCCCTCCCTCCCTCCCTCCCTCCCTCATACCTCCTCCCCGTCACTCTGTCAGCTCTGAGGATTACCCAGAGATCCAGCGGCTGTTCCCCTGCGCTGACATCCAGTACATTCCCGACGCCAGCCACTGGATTCATGCAGACAAACCTCTAGACTTCATCAGCTCCATTATATCCTTCCTGCAACCCTAGCTCCTCCCCCATAGAAGACGTGTGCTCCACCAACCCACAGTGGGGCTCCATCACTAAATGGACAGCAGGCGGGGCTACAATTAGAGGAGGCATGGCCATCCTTGTAGACAATGCTAATTGCTAATCCTGGACCAAACTCACCCTTTTCATGCAGTCGATCTTAACCTTTGAATATGCTCAAGGATTATGTGTATAAATGTATATATAACTGTATTACTTAACTCCATTAGATAGGTAGATTGATAGGTAGACAAGTATATATTGTAGTTAGGTAGTGGGGTAGATCTGTAGGTTTGTAGGTAGATAGTGGCTAGTTTACCAGATGTTTAGAGGTGAGTTACTAATCCAAAGATCCTCTTGTTGTTGCACAGTATCATACTGTATGTGAGCTAGATTTATAACAGCATAGAGGGATGATGGCTTTCGGCCAAATCTTATCTAGTCTGGGGCTGCTCTAGTCTGTACAGTATCTCTGGGCTGGTTACAGGGGTGAGTCATTGGGGATCTTGGCAAGAGAGTTGGATTATATAAACCCTAATTCATAATACTGGATAAGAGAAGTGAAGCTGGGCTTGGAGACGGGTCAAGTGAAGGGAATGTCTAATACAGCGGCACTGGTTCTGTCTGATATGAGGATTCAGCACCAAATGTCAGGGAACGCCTTGGGCTGTTGAGGCTGAGTTGATGTGTATTTGAGTACAATCACTTTTACCAACATTATTTGTGTGTTATGGGAAGTGTTTCATGACTACACATTTAGTCTGGAATGCATTTTATTGTATTTTTTTCTTTTAATTATTTATTTTTTAATTTCATACATTTTTTTCCCACAATTTATAATGCTATTTTTTTGTTGTTGTGTGTCATAGTTCTGGATTACATGTAGAAGTTTTGCGTTTACCTTTACCATGTGATGTAGTTGAGAGAGCAAGCTATGTTTTCATGCCAACAAGAGCTAGGCTAAGCCTCCAGGTACTGTATTATCAAACTGTATCCTGAATCTCCCAGGTTACAACTCTATACTCTCTACTTTACTCTGTCTTGTGAGCAGCCATTTTGTTTTATCTGTTTACTCTGTTTGTGATCAATCTACTCTTTTGTTTTAATGGGAATTTATTGAAATATATGAATCACATTGAACTCAGTAGACTATTAAAGGTTTCAGAATATGAGTATTCAAATATGCTGCAAAGAATATATGTATCTAACTCAAAACAATGTTGTTGATCTTATCAGTTTTCCTTCTGTGTGGACAGGTTGGTTCTTTAGGGTAATATTTGTGTGGGAAAAGTACAGTTGAACCGAGATACTGCCATAAGTCTGTTTTTGAGTGAGATGTGTGTTGTGTGTGCCTATTGAGTCTCTCTTGTTTTGAGCTATTTTTCTTCTGTAAAACTTGCTTAAAAGGTTTACTGTAATAGCCAGCAGTGTTGAGACTGGCAGTTGTGTTGCCAGTGGTGTATGTTGTCAGGGACTCATAACCCTCAAGGGTTTTAGTGTGTGCTAACTTAGATTGTATATAATTTGTATAGCACTGAGAAGTTGATCTGTTGAAGCCAATGATGGGCTATTAGAGAGTCCACTCACTTGGATGCCAGGTTTGATTAATCTAAAACATGACTTGAGTTGAACTAACCCTTGTTTTAAGTGAAATAGTTTAGTGAAGCTCTACGCATCTCAACCACTGACCTCTAATCCAGTTTTATCTTGTTGCACAATATGTTGGTTGGATGGGAACAGTAGGTGAGGTCGGTTTTGCGTTAGATAACGGTCCTAGATCAGTGTTTGCATTGCCTTGCTATTGGACATGAATGTGTCAAGGAGGAACAACTTGGTGATTTTATGGAAATGTGAATTTATGTTTAAATTTACAGACAGACATCTCAATAGAGGTGCATTACTGAATTTCACTATAAGCATGCCTTGTCTCCCTTTATTTCAAGTGTAATTTATTGATATGCATTTGAACAGGTTGTTTTTAAAACATTGCCACAGTAACGTCATTCGTTCTAGAACATGGCAGATATTAATTTGATGATGTTATTTAGTTGTGTGAGATGCATATATTGTGTGAATAATTATTGAGATATAGAGTATATTGAAATTGTATAAAATGTATTACTGATATATAATAACATTTAAAAATTAAAACTTGGCTTTTACGGCATGTCTGTCTTCCTCCCTTTCAGATTTGTGTAATATTCTTCTCAATTAGAAATAGAAATTGTATGTATGGTATCAAACAGGAAAGATCAAATGTACAAGATGGTGTCTATAGACAAGTAATATTCTAGAGGGACTGTGGATCATTGTTTTCTCCCATTCTCAGCTGTAGATTGTGTAACTGTGTAACAACCTCAAATCAAATGGCACACTAGACCATGAATGATGCAATGAAGAGAACACATTACACTTGGATAATACAGTGAATAGCACACCAGCCACTTGAATTACTTTAATCAGGCCTGAACACATTAGTCAACACAAATGCTTACAGTGCTTTTCATTTACAATAGAAAATAAACTCAATGAATTGGTGTAATGTTCTGAGCAAGGTTACAATAAAAGGGAAACATGGTCAGCGCTGTGTCTGAAATATTAGTGCTATTTTCAAGACCAGAATTTTTCAGAACAACCGATGCACTGCTCATCGGCGGTAACAGGTGAAATTACCACAGCGCTGGAGCGGTGTCTCGCCTGCGCTCAGGTGGGTGGAGTAGCGGTAAAAGAGGCGTGTTTACCGGTGTTCCATCCATCTGAGCGCTAACAGGCTATTTCGCACAGCACATATAAGCCTGGAATAACAACGACTCAAACCTGGCATTAGTGGGAGTGACCTTAGTTTTCGACGGTCTTTCTATTGGCTTTATGAAGGTCAAGTTTGACGCGTTGGTACGCCTGACCTTTCGCGCATTTGGGCGGAAGTGTCTGGGAACGAGATTACCTGAGCGCAAGCGAGACAGCCTGTTACCCCCGACCGAAATTGTCAATACGCCTGCGTTTGAATTTGCGTCCGTTTTGTGCCGACTGAAAAAAAAGAAAGAATATTCTTATATATAATAAAAGCTCCTAAGTATATTTTCCTATCCAGAATGAATGCTCATCATATGCAATTTAGACAGAGTAGATCATAATGGTGCACTGTGCGAGTATGGTGCAGGAGTTCCATCTATACATCTATTCTATTGTCTGCTCACTATCAGCACCAAAGCATCATTCTTCCAGTTTGTATGAACTAGTTTTATGGATAGATGTTATTTTGCTTATCTCTAACTCCCTCTTAATTGCATATGATGAGCATTCATTCTGGATATGACAGCCCTCCACTGTGTGTATGTGTGTGTGTGTGTGTGTGTTATCAGTATTTAGTCTAGTGAGACATTATGAAAGCCCTTCTCCTCTCTGCTACCCCCTTGTTGCTTTAACTCCTGCACTGCATCCTGGTCACTATGACGACCAAGCTTGCCCATCCTCAGCCTCTCTCTCCAGGTGCGCTGGGGGGCAGGAGATGGCGCAGGGGCAGATGTAGGTGCTGTGACCGGGGCTGGGGTATTAACAGGGGTAGAGGGGGCAGGTTTGGAGATAAAGATTGAGGATGTAAGTGTAGTGGTTGGGACAGGAGTGGGGGCTGGTCTCTGCATCGGGGGTTTGTTGGTCCTCCTCATTAACCCCATACGTGTGGGCTTCTTTTGGGCTTCCTCTGCCTGCTGCTGGCTCTGCAGCTGTTGCTGAATGATGTACTGGACATCATCCTGAGACAGGGAAAACATTTAGAATAGAATTAGAGCAGAATACAATATTCTTGAATAGAATCCAGGCAAATGGATTTAGGACACATTCACATTATTGCAAAGGTCAGGGGAGAGAAGAGAGGTTCAAAGCTAGATACATCAAACATGGTAATGACATCTTCTCATTCGCCATGGTGTGTGATTAGGAGATGGGAAAGCTGATATGCGGTTCAGTGACTTGCATGTTACTAAAAAGAAACACTAGGGGGAGCAAGCCCCTCACCAGATGGCGCAAACTTTACAACCATGCTATGATACCAGTTGTACTGCCTGAATGTGGACTGAACATAATGTGTGTGTGTGTGTGTGTGTGTGTGTGTGTGTGTGTGTGTGTGTGTGTGTGTGTGTGTGTGTGTGTGTGTGTGTGTGTGTGGCTGTTAACCTATGGGTAATTTGCTTTTGGCTCTCATTAGTAAGTAGCTTATTTTCCATAGTAACACCCTCACCGAGCCCCATATGCTCCCATGTTTCAGAGGTTATCCCTTTCTGCCTGACCTCTTCTACCTCACCTCTTTTTTTTTTACTCTTTTAAACTTTCTCTCAATCTTCGGCAGTCTTAATCTCCTATATCTGCATTCCACCTATTCATTACTCCCTCCGCACTTGCTCTCTCTCTCTATTCCTCTCTCTCACGCATTCCAAACCTGTTTGAGAGAGCTCTACTGAGACTCTATCCCTCCTCTCTCAACTTTTATAATGTCTCACTGGACTCCTGCCTCCCACCCGTCCACCCCATCTCCCCCAGTACCTTCCAGGCTTCTAGCTCCAGAGACATCTCCAAACGTTTCTGTGCAGCCTCCAATAGCTGGTTGTTCAGTGACATCATCTCTGTCTTACTGCGTAGAAGCTCCATCTCCATGGCCTGCTTCCTGTACAGGAGGAAGTGGAAAAAATGTAACTTCACCAGTGTCTTATTGTATTTCACAAGAGAGCCTCCCACGTTCCCCCTATCTAGAAGTGCTGACACTCCTTTTGAGTTGTGCTATTCTCTGTCCAGTTAACGCTACCAGAGATGAGTGTGCCTGTGTGTGTGTGTGCCTGTGTGTGTGTGTGTGTGTGTGTGTGTGCGCACACTCACTTATCAATGGCATCGTCTCTGTCCCGTAGTGCCTGCTGTAGGATAGCATTATCTTCTACACTCTTCCTATTCCGCACTCCAGACTTGGAACCCTGGGAAGAACAGAAAGCATGGTAGTTGGGTCGTTATTTAATATTTATAGTCATTGGAAATATTGATATGTTCTATAGGAAATATTTATATTCTCCTGCTTCAGATCAAATAGTTGTTGTGTTGGTATAATATTCTGTATGGTAATGCACCATGCAACAGCAAATAGAACACTGTTGCTCTCCACACTGTTGGCATCACTGCATTCAGGTGTAGCTCTTTGCTTGGCTTTACAGTAATACACCTGAACTTGTCAGTTCACATAACTGAACCAGTCTAGTTTCACCTGAGGGGCGGGGTTTAGGCTCACCTCAGGGGTGTGATCTAAGCTCACCTGACAAACACGCTGCTTGTTATAGACAATTGACCTGACCCACTCAGGTAAACAAGGTCATGATCTGAGTTCATGCCTAAGGACATGTTGAACATGCCTGGCAACATGTTAAACATTCTGAATGTTGCAGATAGAAACAGCACTGTGTAAAAGAATGTCTTTGTTTCAGATAAGGCATTTCTATCTGCAATGCACTGAATGTTTTCCCCTCATTTAAGCTCTTGTCTACTTCACTTCATCTTCACTCTTCACTGATCCGAAAGAATTTAAGTGGTGAAAACAAATACCTTTTAGGCATCCACCTTATTGGTTTCACCTATTGTGAATTGTATGATCAGTGCAGATTAAAGAGAGGGAATCAGGAGAGGAAGCTGTGCTCACCTGTCCAGTGTGACTAATTGCCAGCTTGCGTGCTACATTCTTTAGCTGGATTAGTGCATTGCCCAGGCGGTTCTCCTGAAACGAGGGTTCTGTAGATCTGGACTCTGGTTCCGTTAGAGGGAGCAACAGCCCCAGAACAGATAAAACCTCCTCAGTGACCTAGAGAGAAGGAGTGAGAGACAGAGAAAGAGAGGAGAAGAAGGGAGAGAGAGAGATCTAGTGAGACAGACACGATGCGGGCAGGGAGAGATATACCCCAGACTGCTAACTTCAGCTAGTTTTAGCCACTGCTAACAAAAGATCAATGGGATCAAGAGACAAAGTTCAACATTTGTGGCCAAATCACCTCAATGTTACTACCAACAAAGTCAAAAAGTTCATTTGAGTTGATTTGGCCATGCAATGTTGAACTTTGCCTCTTGATTCCATTCACACCCATTGATTTTTTTGTTAGCAGTGGCTAAAGTTAGCTAAAGTTAGTAGTGGCTATTTACACAACTCTGAATCATGGATTACAGTTTCTCCTGGCCCATGGACTACTTTCAGGGTAAGGAACCATCTGACAATAAGGTGTAAACAAGTGAACTATCCCTTTAATAGGTTTCTTCCCGGTCTGAACTATGAGCATCAGTAGACTCCCTTTTTTCATCCACGTGAGTGTTAGTGTGTGAATGGTGAGTTACCCTCTCTCTGTGTTGGCTCCATTCCGGTCCATCTCTGTTCTCCTGTAGTTTGTCCACCTGAGCTTTCAGCCTCAGACTGCGCCTCCGAGACAGCTCCACCTCCCGCCGCACCTCCTTTAACTATACACACAGATACTATGTTTTATAAAAGAAAACGTCAAGACAGTGTCAGAAAAACGCCTTGCTAATCAAGATTCTTGACAGAAACAGTAGAGATTACACTGAACAGGAATCCAGTTATACAGGCTGAGCTAATATACACACACACACACACACACACACACACACACACACACACACACACACACACACACACACACACACACACACACACACACACACACACACACACCAGGGCTGTCTCACTGATAAGGACGTGGTACAAAGAGACAACAGTATTCCCACGCTTCTCCTCCAGCCAACACTCATAGTCACAAATCAAGGCCTGTCACCATCAGGTGATGACGCAGGCTTGCATGAGACACCATCAGATGATGACGCAGGCTTGCATTAGACACCATCAGGTGATGACGCAGGCTTGCATTAGACACCATCAGGTGATGACGCAGGCTTGCATTAGACGCCACAAGCATAGTGTACACAAACAGGTAATGAGCACATAAACAGTCTCCTTCTCTTTCTCCCTCTTACACAGTCTTTATCACAATATGCAACCATTCTCTTACTACACGCCACACACACACACACACACACACACACACAAACACCCTCTCTCTCTCCTACCGTGTCTGAGACTGGTCCTAGTGTTCTGCGCCTGCTGAGCGGCCTGCCACTCCTGATCAGGTCTGGTAAGGTTCCATCTATGTAGCCCTGCTGGGTAGCTGGACTCCCATCTTCTGTGCCTGTGGTTGCCGGATCAGAACCATCTCCCTCCCGAACAGTGGTTAGACCATCTGCACCATCACCATCCATGGTCAGAGAGGTAATCAAACTCTCCCGGACCAAGGACAACTCATCAGAACCAACAGAACCAATGTCTTCCATGGTCAGAGAAGGGACCAAATAGTCACTATCCACAGTCAAAGTTTCAGCATTGTCCCCCTCTTCGGTCAAAGATGTTAACCCCTCTGTGACCACATCCCCCTCCTCTGGTTCATCTTCTTGTTCTGTGATGGTCAAGCTCCCATTGTCTGTGGGTTCTGGTTCCACTTTCAGTAATGCAGACCGTGTGGTTGAACCGCTCCTGACTGTGCTGGGCTGGTTTGGTCTATCTTCCAGTGTATCCAGAGAGTAGCAGAGACGCTCCATAGCAGTGAACCGTGGTCTCAGTCTATCATTCAGGACAGAGAAAGGCACAGAGTCTCCCATGGCGTACAACAGAGATCCCACCAAACAGCAAACCTACTAGACAGGGGAGACAGAGAAAGAGGACTGAGCTTACAATCTCACTGGAACATCAAGAAACTGACTTCTGTTGATGAGAGGATATGACTGAGAGAAAAAGAGGAAGAGAGAAAGAGAGAGAGAGGGAGGGACACCAACAGAATGTCTCCCGACTTGTTTTTCCTGAACTTTGAGGGACAGAACAAGAACGTGTGTCTCAGCAAATCTGAAGTGTGATGTCATCGGGTGATGTCACTGGAGGCTGCACCCTCACCACAGACCTGTGGCTGGCTTTTCTTCCTCCTTGTTTTCGTATCTATCGCTACGGTGACAGAGTAGCCTGGATATGTGTAAACATGCCAAGGCTTGAAGGCAACATTGAGGGAAGAAGGTCCTTTGATTGTTTAACACAATCAGTGAGAGATTATGCAGGCATGATGTACTTCACCTGTCTGTTTAAAGTGCTCTCTTATCATAGACTGCAGAAGGGCCAATTAGTGAAAGAGGAGAAGGTTTGAGAAACAGAAGACTGGGTGATAGAATTGGAAATAGACAGTTAGGGGAGTAAGGGGAAATACCAGAAAGGATAAGAGTATACAGTATTTAATTCCCCTTTGTGTGGTAGAGAGGAATGGCACTTCAACACTGTTTCACTGACTATCCCTCGAATAAATAATTTCATTGACACATAGGAAAGTGAATCTGTTTGGACCAATAGAACAAATCCCTGTGACGTTTATCTCAATCGTTCGACTCCGATGGTCCCTTCTTTATCTCAGTGAAACCATCTCACATGAGCCATTCACTCATCAGAGAGCAAACAAAAGAACAAAGGCACCATTGAAACCAATCATGAATGAGCTTTATCTTTGTCCCTCCTCTCAACTTCTATTTATAGGACATTGTCATTCACGGTCAACCCAAAAACATAAACAAACTACAACCACACCACAAAGAGTCAGAGACCAATGGAATGTGTTTGTGTTTGTTTGTGTGTGTGTGTGTGTGTGTGTGTGTGTGTGTTTTGTACGGGCTTGTGTAGAGAGTTTAGAGCTGACAACACCTTAATGTAAAATTTCCAACCTCTTTTATTTTTCTTGATATCACAGTAGTAGAAAAATCTGGTTTCTGATCCCAGGTCTCCATGGGAGAAATAGTGCTTATCTCTGCTCACATTCACTATTTACCATCATCACTATCAACATAAATGCTACCGTCATTGTAATCTGTTGGTCCCTTGAAGTTTTGTCCCTATGCTTCAATCACCATCACAATCAAATCTTCTATGTCATCAGATATCATCATCTTTGTCTTTGTCATGATAATATCCTCATCTTTTTTCTAGTTTCTACAGATCTGTTTTCTCCTTCCTCTTCCCCTGTTTCTGGCCCCCGCTGGCAGAACACCTGAAGCCCAGGTTGTCAGAGGCAGAGTCTGGAGTGTTCCCCATCCTGCAGGAAAAAAAACCAAACACACAGGTCAATGCTTCTAATGCTAATGACTGGTAAGTCTACAAGTAACCATTATGAGCAATACATAAGACATACAATCTGGTCAGAGAGAGAAGAAACAGAAGACCCAACAGAGGAAGTGGTTACTTACCTGGTGGTGATTCGAGCTTTGTGATTTGCTGATCCATCTGCTGTATCAATCCAGGAAGCGCCACGAAGGACGTACATTGGTTGAGCTCCAGGAAAGGGTGTGGACGTCCACTCCCACGCGTTTCCCATCATATCATACAGTCCTGAGGAACAGACCATAATACTGAGACACTGATCTACAACACTAAAGCCGAAACTTACTTGTTCCCATACACACCTACTGTAGCCTGTAGCCACAACCTTGCCAACCTGTACCAAAGACGTACATGTATTTTTTTAACAAAGGCTTGTGGGTTATGTTCTATACAGAATGCTGAATAGATGGATATTTACCATAACTGTTCTGAGGCGGGAATGCTGCGACAGGGGAGACACCATGGTAACCATCCTCTGTCAGGTCTCCATCAGGGAACAGTCCCTGGAACACACACACACACACAAGCACACGCATGCACAAACAATTACATCATGAAAATACTACACAAAGTATACTATTCTATGAGCCAGTACTACGTCCTGGGAAAATGTAACTCAACAGCTTAGGAATGATCATGAAATCATTGTTATACAACATGTAGTTTTCAGCACAAGCATGTGAAAGGACAGGATAGTTACTAAATGATTTTCCCTTTTCAAATCATTGCATTCAAATAGATATATTTCATTTGTATCATTCAGCTGACCTGCCACAAGTTGGTACGGTTGGGCTGAAACTTGTTTCCCCAGGGATATGTTGTACCTAGGACACAAAAGAGGAGACAACGGGGAATCAACAAATCCCTCAAAGAGCACCACTGTCTTTGCATTTGAAGCTTAACATATTGAGTGTGATGGTGAAACCCTCTAAACTTGCAATGTAGTAAAGACACCACCACTAGACAGGAAAAAAGATTACTCATTTTTTGTGAACCCTTCTCACCCTGCAACCCCCCGCGTGCTGCCCACTCCCACTCCTCCTCAGTGGGCAGTCTCTTCCCCTTCCAGCTACAGAAGGCTTGGGCATCGTTCCAGCTCACCTGCACCACCGGGGAGTTCAGACGCTCCCGGATCCCAGATCCAGGACCAGCAGGCTGGACAACAAGAGGGGGGAGAGGATCAGAGGAAAAGGGTAACTGAAGAACCAGATGGGGGTAATAATGGACAGAGAGGGGGTGACAGAAGCAGGAGATGGGGTAAAAGAACCAGGAGGGGTAATGGAGCCAGTGACAAGTGTGAGATGCAAGAAAACAAAGGAGAATACCAGAGGCCAGGAGAGAAGTGCCAAAGCTGGAATGCTGTGTGTGTGTGTGAGACAGGTGGGGTTCAAACCCAGGTCTCCTACATGGAAGACACAAGCGTCTACCATTAGGGCAAGGGAACATCCTCTCGGTTTGAGGGCAACACTTGAGTTTATATGTCTCAGGAAGGGCTACCTCACCACAAAGGCATGATTCTAAATCCCCTCAGCTACATTCACATTGCCCACAGTGACTGATGAGCTAGACATAAAAAGCATGAGGAGTGGAAAAACAGAAGAATGGTTTTACCTGCCTCCAGAAGACCCGTTTGACAGGCAGCCACCAAGGTGCAGACTTCAGAGTGAGGGGGGAGAGAGATAGTTACAAAAACAATCTTGATCATCAAAATAAAATAGTGTGTGTTCTATAATATTGTCAAACCAGATAGCATAGTCCCAGTACACACACCTCAATTTTCTCTGTAACCGTGCTCTTCAGTTCATCAGACACAAAATCCTGAAACACAAAACTCCAGCCAAACGTCTCAGCTTCTGTTCTGTATTTCTGTGCCCTCACAAACTCTCTGTGGTGGAAAGAGATTATACGTTTAAAAACGAGTTAGATCTTCTCAGTCTTTCATAAACTTACAAAGTCGCATATCATTGAATTCACCTGAAGTCTGAATTAGTGACGGGATATGTATCGATTTTAAATGGTCCGACTGTCACTTTTCTCGTTGGTGACTCTCCATCTCTCCCGTCGACTGCATTCGTTCCCATCGTCATCTCACCACCGGGGACGTGCACCATCCCTTCATCAGCATCAGCTACAAAAATGTAAATCGCAAATCATTAGACGCGTCTGATCTAAATCATCAAACTATAACGTCATCTTTGTAGCTTTACGTGTGCAGTTTGAGGCTGTATTTGTGTTGTAATATGTTTAATCGATGTAAGACTAGTTGAGTTGCTAGACTTTTAATCAAGGGACCTTACCTGCGATGCAAGACACAACGGAGAGCCACACAAATGCTATTCTGAGGTCCATTATATGGTAAATCGATAATGCGATGTGATTTTAATACACTTCGTGAGATATGTAACTTGTTATGGAAAGATCTTGCATGTGCGTGACCCACCATCTAACGAACAAATGTTCTATTTATTTACAAAACGCATTTCTCAACTTCATCTGCAGATTTCCATGAGTTCGTCTACCGAGGAACAGTCGGACTGTTTTCACTGAGGGACAGGAAACTGCGGTCCGACAGAAAATTGCTCCGTGGAAAAATGCTGTTGTGTGCTTCATGAAAAATGTTTGTCACTTGCAAAGTCTATCCGCAGCTTATACATTTTTCTCAGACTGGACACCTTTTCCGTACGTAATAGTGTGGAGGACATTATGATGGGTAATATCAGTTGAAAAATACAACTGTGTAGGTGTGGATTTATGCATCATGTCTTCACACCAGTTACATTCATACTACTGGTAAACATTTACTTAATCAGACGCATCTCAAGAAGTAATTGAATCATATCCCCACGTGCCAAAAAACAACACGCATTTCATTCCAAGAGCCAAGAAAACGTTTAATGGGTACAAACAAAACTGAGTGGTACAGTTCAGTGCTTTCAACAAAATCTCATAAATAAACCAATCATTTTGGAGGGAGGCAAAGACAAATCCATGAAGGGGCTAATGATGGTTTCTGACACACATTGCGATGTAACACCATGACGTTAGCTACAGTGGGCTGCTCATCTGCTGACATGGGGTGCTTTTGCGTGCCGAGAGGCATTTTTAGCGAGCACAATGGTCTTCCCCACAGGAAATAAAAACTATCACTGTGGGCACCCAGAGGATATCTTCAGTTGACCTTTAACCTTTGAGAGATGACATCCCAGCCCTCATGATCTCATCCACTAGCAGGATGTTACTGGCAATTACCGTGCTGGAGAGCAAGAGAAATTAGGAAAGGGAGGGAGGGAGGGAAAGAGGACGCATATTAGGAATCTTACAGACAACCAACACAGATTGACTAAGAACAGTTATAGGAAATTTACAATTCATGAGCGGCTACAATCAAAATATTGCCTCTATTTGAAAGTCCATAAACTCACCATGAATGCAGAAGCTGTTTCTTGACACTGTAGTTGTCCCATACACCTGCCTCTCCAGCCACCATGGGTTCACCTAGGAAGATGAGATTCAGGGAGAACATTAAGCTCAGGCAAACCCACCGTGGGTTACAGTACTGTGTGCTGTTGCAGAATGTGACTGACCTGTGCTAAGGTCCACTCCTACAAACTGGCCAGACTCCTTATACTCCGTCTGCAGCTTCACCAGAGTCTCCTGGGGGTCATACCCTGAGTTGCAGGCCAGAACCTGAGAAAAAGAGAGGTGTTTAGATCAGCTTTGTTGGTGCAAGTGAGGTGGATCAAAAACAAACAAAAAAAAGAGTAAAGAACACTAGTTCTGTGAAAACCTTGCATCACCTTGTACCGAGACAGGTGTGGAAGAGGGAAAGTGTATGAGACAGGATAAGACCAAAAAAAAAAAAAAAGTTTAGATGGGTAGTTTGTGCTGGTCCGCTGAATACATGTAGGAGAGAAGACAACTCTCCCTATGCAGAGGTACAGACCAGACATCACTGTAGCACAGATATAGGAAACCAGGGAGAGCTACACAAGCATCCGTGGGTCTTCTCTGTGCAAAAGGACAATGACTCAGACCCAGAGAATGTGGAGGCTCAAAGGTCTCAAATGGATATTGCAATCAAAGTTACTTTCTCCTATAATAAACAGTGGTAGTTACAAAGGTAGTCATTGATGGAGTAAAAAAAAAAATATTACCAAAAATATTGAGAGAAAGATAGAGATATCTGACCTTAGGGATGACGAGGAGGGCGTCTGCGAAAGCCTGCACTCCCAGCTGGGCTCTTCCCTTCACCTTGGGCTTGTGTTTCACCAATGCGTCTGCCACAGCTACCTCAAACGCACCCGCTCCTGACACTACACAACCTTTTCACACAAACACCCAGTTAAGTAACTAAAACACCCTAACCTCGGAGGCCATCTTATCTATAAAGAGTGATACACACAATGTTACCGTGTACACATCCACTCACAGCCAAAACCCCCATCCCTTCATAACTAAACAGTACATACGCAGGTCCAACTCTCCCCCTTTCTTACCATCCTCAATGGCGTTCTTGACTGCCCGCAGGCCGTCCCTGACTGCATCTTTAATCTGTGTGAGGGTGTGTTTGTTGGGTCCCTTCACCAGCAGGGTCACTGAACGAGGGTTCCCACACTTCTCGATGAACGTGAACTTCTCCTCTCCCTGTGGAAGGGGGCAAACACACTGGGTTAGGACAGCTCTTTAGGACAGTAATGCATCTAATTCAACAAATAGAGGTCATGATCAGAAGCCTGCATGTAGACTCCTTTCAGTGTTTACAAACATTGAGTAAGATGTGTGCGCATGTTGGAAGCAAAATACCCCACTCTTATACAAGGCGTTGGCTGTAGTGAACAAAATTAACAACTATAACCTGACAGCAAACTTCACATGTATGTCTGGGTACCTTAATTAATTTTTTTATCCATTCTTATCCAATACGGTGAAGCATTTTTAGTTGGTGTTATTTCATTCGTAGAGCCAAGAGCTAGCTAGTATAAAATATTGAACTTTGACCCTGATGTTGTGACTGTTGTCATGGTTACCCAACTGTGACGCATCAGATAATGTGCAGTGAAGTTCTACAATTCTCTGGGGTTTACAGTTACAGTTCTAAAGACACACACACACTCACCAGTGTGTGTTCGTACACCAGACCAGCATGGCCCAGGCAGTCTGGAGTGAGGTCGTCCACAGAGTTCATGGCAATACCTCCACAGGCCAGAGTGAGCCTGCAGGACACAGACAGAAATCATTAATAGAACTGCTGCTACACATTTATGGGGGGGGGGGGTCTCAAACCAATGCAAGTTTTTTTTTTTTTTATTGACCCAAACTATCCTGAATTTCATAAATATTTAATATACAAATACAGTACACAGACTAAGTTAAATTTCAGTCTAAAGTTATAGGAAAATTACTGGGAAACATACAGGAGGCATCTGTGAGAGATAGCAGACATAATACAGTATGGACTGATATCATTTCACAACAATTGTAATACTGTAAGCTTGTGCCTCAGTCTCTGTGAAGCAGTGAGAGAGAGAGTGCTCCCACAGCTGGGTATACAGAGAATGAGAGGTGATTTTACATGGTGTCTGACTGCATTTACTACGGGCAGAGTAACACAGAATTCAGCCATGTCAAACTTGCTCGCATAACAGACACAGCTTGGGGTTTTGAGAGAGCGAAATGGCATTGTGAGGGCACACACATTATAAGTAATAGTAATAGTATTATAAGTAATAGTAATAGTATTATAAGTAATAGTAATAGTATTATAAGTAATAGTAACAGTATTAGCAGTAACTGCAGTGGTGAAAGTCAACAGTAGTACAGGGCTCCAGAGTGTGACCATTTGGTTGCATTTTGCAACCATTTGACTTTGCAGTGCAAGTTGAAAATGGTTGGTTGCACCAGGTGCAAGCTGCAAAAAGAAATGAGAGAGTGCTCATTAGCCTACAATGTTTTTAGAATGCAACATGTTTGAATTTCATTCAGCTCTCTCGTTTCACCCAGAGTGGCAGGTGATCACTGCAAGATTGACCCGTCACAAGAAAAATGTAGGCCCACCCACATTTAGAGCTTGGCAGGTGTTCATTTCAGACCCTGCCAGTTGTGGCAATACAAGGATATTGTATCTGGGATGCACATGTATACAGAGCGGAGGCGTTCACCAAAGCAGCACAAAATGTCCAGAAAGTGCCTTATAATTTGTATAGACACTCCTTAACGCTGTGTGAGGACAGCTGTTTAAAAGACTAATTTAACATTGTCTCTCCATTCGATATCCATATGACTCGTCTTGGCCTATACTGTCAGTGACTTGCATGTCGCCTGGAAGTGCCTTCTCCGCATGCAATTGCGATGTCATGATCAAACAACGTTTTTATGTTATTTTTGTATTATGAAAGAATCGGCTATGTAGCATATAATGCATTTGTAAATAGTAATATCATTGTAATAAGAGGATTTTTTCCCCACATGTATAGCACAAGTTCTCTGAAAGCAATGGCAAGTCAATTTCTAGCATGATAGCCTACTCTCTCTGTTTTATATTGTATGACAACATTTTGGTGCGATCAAATCATGTGCTGATGCCACAAAATTAAAAAGTTGGCCCACCAGGGGAAAAGCTTAGTCTGGAGCCTTGTAGTACCTGTAATGGCAATAATGTACAACTGTAGTGCTGTAATAGCATGGTCAGAATATTAGCAGTGGGAGCAGTCTTGTCTGTTACCTCTCCATGTTCCTCCTCTTGGCCCTGCGCAGAGCTACGATTCCCTCCTTCGCCAGAGCATCCAGGGAGTAGGGGTCAATTCCCTACAGGACAGAAATTAAACAATTATGAATCATACCTCATAACTACCGAATGTCCTACGAGAGAGAGGGAGATCACACACACACACCTCATTCAAACTCAGACACCACTGCTGAATCCCATATCGACAACTGCTTGTGACATGGGTAGAGTTTGTGCTGGTCCGCTGAATACATGTAGGAGAGAAGACAACTCTCCCTATGCAGAGGTACAGACCAGACATCACTGTAGCACAGATATAGGAAACCAGGGAGAGCTACACAAGCATCCGTGGGTCTTCTCTATGCAAAAGGTAGTACTTCAGGCTCAAAACACATTGGAGTTTGGTGCCTCCTGAAATGGAGGCAAGCCCATGGCGCTACAAAAGCAACCCTATGTCATAACAAGAGCACTACTACAACCCTTCTCTGTACCTTCTGGTTGATGACGACAAAGCCCTTCTCCCCATCGGGGCATATGCCGTTCTTCAGCGCAATGATCTTCTGCACACGCTCCTCGATGAACTTCCTCTCCGCAGCTACAAGCTTCTCCCTCTCCCCAGCGCTCTTGTAGAAGAAGCCAGAGTTGACCTCTGTCTTCTCGTACTCCAGGGACACGTTGCAGGTGAGCACGTAGGCGTCCTCCACACGTTTCTTCATGTCCGGGTGTCTGGCGCCGTGGTCCAGCACCAGCCCCCTGATCAGCCTGGGAGAGGGTGAGACAGCAGAGTGTCGGCTATGTTTTCAGCTAAAGGCTATGGAAGCTTAAACACCGTTTGTTGGCATCACGTCTTCTCTGGGGATCGGCTCCTGTACAGTAATAATGGTAGCTTGTGCCTTGCTCTCTGAAGCAGTGAGAGACAGTGCTCCCACAGCCGGGTATACAGAGAATAAGTGGTGTTTTGCATGGTGTCTGATTGTATTTACGACAAGCAGAGTAACACAGAATTCAGTCATGCCAACCATTAGGGTTGGCAATATACAAACTTTCATACCTTACTGGTGAGAAACGCAATTGTAGTGAATACTCTTATTCCTTACTCTTAGGATTTATTCCCTTCGACCAGTGTTCCAGTCAAAGGATTTTATGTGCAATGCACCATTCTACACCTCTGTAGTTGCAAATGGAAAACAAACTTGGATCAATATTGATCATTGATTGAATAACCAGCTTCATGTTGTGAATACCTCCTCATTCTGCTCTATTGTATTGCTTGTCAGACACAGCAGAGTAAAGATACAAAGAGAGTTTGAGAGATAAAAGTGCTCGTGTTCCCAATGATATAAAAATGCCACTGAAGGGGTCAATTAAGCTTGGTTGTTTTGGATCATATTGTTTTGTATAGTTTGGGCTTCCATAGACTCACTGTGTGTCACTGTCAGTCTTGTGTTTCATCTCCATGATCTCCACCATGAACAGATCGATGGGCTCATTGGGTTTAGCGATGGTCATCACAGCGTCGACTACAGCCTGGTAACAAAAAGACTACCATCAGCAACTACCCCAGCCGAGAGACAATAAATACATCTGATCAAAACATCAAAAAATGGTCTACAAATAATTGAGATACATAAGCATCAAGCCACAAAGCATGAGTTTCCCCTGACAATAGAGCGGATGCTGAGGACAGTGGTATTGCGCACACATTTTTTTGTTTATTAGAGCCCTAAACTGGTGGTCCCCCCCCCCTCCCCCCATCCCAATCTACACAGCCTGTCGGTAGCATCAGCTGTGTTCTACAACCCAAAAGTGGTCGTAGTTCAGCTGCTGACCTCTCACTCCTGACCGATGTCTCTCCCCTGTTTCTTACCTCAGTGAGGAGGTCTGCAAGCTCAGCATGGACCTTGGTTCTGAGAGAGGTGCGTGCCACGTTGATGAGAGTCTCTCTGTCCATCTCCTTTGTAACCTTCATCTCCTCCAAAACCTCCAGGGCCTTTTCCTTCGCTGCCTCAAAGCCCTCTGCAATTATTCTGGGATGGAGGCCCTTGGGGGACAACACAACAAAGATGGGTTAGACGTTAAGCGTAAGTCTCTTTAGACAAAACTATGACCATAAGCTTCTTTTAGGCATTTTTAGCAACAACAATGTTCATCCTTCACTCAATGTTTATCACCAGGGTTGATCTCTTGCAAATATGCTCAATATGATGGGTGTATTTCTTGGGAAGGCATAATGCGAGCCTTAGGTCTGTTATAGGGGTGTTGGGTGACCTCTCACCTCTGACACGTAGAGGTCAGCCTGTTTGAGGAGCTCTCCGATGATGAGGACATTAGAAGTGGTTCCGTCTCCTGTGATATCATCCTGCGCTGTGGCAACCTTGGCGATCAACGATGCCGTCGGGTGCTGGATTTGCTAGAAATGTAAATGGTGAAGGAAAATGACAATGAATTAACATTGAATGCAACAGCTTACCACATTACAAGGCATGAGGAAGCAAGAATATCAGGGGAAGGACTTAATGCTTATGTTGTCACAGGTGAGAAGATAAGCTGTTAACGCCATGCTCTACCAACTGAGCCACAGAGGACCACAAGACAGATAACTGATATATGGTTGTGCTGGTCCGCTGAATACATGTAGGAGAGAAGACAACTCTCCCTATGCAGAGGTACAGACCAGACATCACTGTAGCACAGATATAGGAAACCAGGGAGAGCTACACAAGCATCCATGGGTCTTCTCTATGCATCAAATGTATTTATATAGAGCAGTAAACTCTTTTCAATTTAATCTTTATAGACCTAAAAGTTATTCTGTACCCAAGAGGTTTTCATAAGCACAAAATAAAAGCAGTCCTGGTAGGTAATGGGGGACACAGAAGGGACAGATATCAACTTATAGCCTAGCCAAATACAGTACATCATACATGCAGCAGGGGTGTGGTCAAAGCCAGATTAAAAGTCAAATCAAATTAAAAGCTTAATACTAGGCCATATATAGACATCTTATACATATGGAGGCTAATTTCTAACCAGTGCGAGATTTTACGTTGTTTACAATGTGTTACCATTTCATGCAACAAGACATTGCCGTCTTTGGTCAGCTTGATGTCTCCAGCGCCAGACACGAGCCTGTGGGGCGGGACAAAGAAAATACCGGTATATGACAGTTACGAATATTCACACTACATCACAATTCATTGTCAATCAATTTAATACACGAATTGGATCTTGCAGTTTATTCATAGCGTTTAAACCGAAAATGAGTGAAATGTCTATGTGGCGTATGTGAACGGTAGCTAAAGCATCAGTTGAGGCTAGACGAGTCACGCTCGCCTGCTAACCCGGATCATGACGATGACACAGAGGAACCATGTGGGGGAACATTTAGCTATCCGGTTAGCTGGCTGTAGGCCTCAAAAGTATCAGTCACTTGTTTTAAATCCATACAGAGAAAGTAGCCTAGCTAGCTTTACTAAATCCATTAGCTATGTAAAGCAACAGCGACCGTATAAATTGTCTTAGCAACGCAATTAGTTGACAGCTAATGCTAAGTGGTTAGCATGCGTGTGCCCAACAAAAGCGTCTGCGCATGGTGTCACGCAGAAGTAGCTTGCTAGCTAGGGACTCACATTTTCATGGTTCCTTTTGGTCCCAAATTACTCTTGAGCACATCCTGCAGCCCCCGGGCAGCGCTGATATTCACGGCTAGGGCAGCCTGGGCCCTGGCCACCTCGGCCTTCGGGTTGAGAGCTTTCACGGCAGACATGGTGGTGAAAATACAGCCAGTGAAAAAGAAAGATTACCGCTGGTCGAGAGATGAGACAGCGGGCTTAGCTTGGAACGCTAGCGGAAGGGAAGGGAAGCTGCTTCCAGAAGTCTCGAGCATGTGCTCTTCGGCCCTCCCTACACAGCGCCCTTGATTGGCCAGATATCACGAGATGAACTAAAGTGACTGGTTAAGCAGATTGTCAGTCATGTACGCCAATTTTCTTTGAATCCGAAAGATCTGTCTAGAATGAATTGAATCAAAGAAAGTAAGTTGGTTTCAACCACTTTGATTGAATGAATGAATAATAACTCCCTAGCTTTTTAACTTATTTTCCGAATTGTATACTGTTGTTTACACTGATAATTTGTGAATTGTTTACAATAAAAACAAATAAAACATAAACATTCGTGACCGAATATCACAATAGATGGTTGGTATAGTGTTAAATAAATTATACAATGCATTAGCTTTTACTATATAATATAGTTCAGAGAATATCCGTTCCACAAATATTAAATATTTTGATTAAGGTTTCAATTACTGAAAGTGTCAAGTCAATGTCCTACAATTCAGTTGTGACGTGTGATGAGCTAAAAGTCTATGGTGATGAGTGTGCTGCAAATAATTTCACCTGAAAGAAGACGATGACGGGATATACTGTCTCTCGGGATTTTATCTTTTAGCAGATGGACTGCAGGGGTGAATGATTTGGGGCAAGTAGATAAAGTGTGGTCTACAGTCATTGGCTAAAGTAGGATGGGAAGATCAGAAAAAAAATACTCTTCATAGGCCTACTCCTCTTCATTATAGGAACGACCTTCCTCAATTGTTCCCATGGCTGTAAATAACGGGGATACAGCTTAGACCAGGCGATGTGTCGTTTGTAGAAATTTGAAGAATGTGTCTGTCTCTTCACATGACAGAACGATGCATTGTTCCAAACCTTTTCACGGTTGGTCACGTTCAATAAGATCATGGAAAAAGCCAGGCGGGACGGTCAGTCGTTATTTTTTAAACCTCAACCTATTGATCGTCTGTTATGCTACAAAACCACCCTCTCTCACTCTTAAGACAGTCCAGACGTACGGCCACACCGCTGCTTCAAACCGATTGTCCTTGCACCCATCCAAGTGTTCCAAGTTTTGGAATTATGACAACTCTAGCGCAGACGAAGGAGATATTTCGCAACGCTGAAGCCGTGTGCTTCGACGTGGACAGCACTGTCATCAGAGATGAGGGCATAGATGAGCTGGCGACGCTCTGCGGGGTTGGTGATGCAGTGACAGAGATGTGAGTACAATAAGTGCTGTAATGTGTGCTGAGTTTCAAATTAAATTGAAAGTCTGTCTGTGAGAGTCTGTCCCTGCAGTCAATTGAGTGGTGTTCCAAGTACTTTATGCAACTTTTCTTCATTTCTTCCATACTTTCATTCCTTCCCTCTTTCCTTTAAGTGATCACAGATTAGACATTTAATTGACGAAAGCAAAGTTGTTGAATGTGATCCAAGGTTATCCAAAGTAAGGCCTGAGGGTCCAAAGTACATATGAAAGGAACTGATCCCCACTCCAGACAGTTACAACACATCAGCTAATCAACCCCTGTTCGCATGACTTCTATTCATATCTAGAACGGAACTCCCAGATATAGTAAGTGTGTGAGGAGATCATGCTGTTTGGCCTTCTGTTTTTATTCTGATCCTGATTTCATTCCACATTCTGAAGGACCCGTAAGGCCATGGGAGGGTCAATGACATTCAGAACTGCCCTGTCAGAACGTCTGTCAATCATAAGGTGCTCCTGGGAGCAAGTCAACAAACTCATCACAGACCACCCTCCCCAACTCACCCCAGGAATAAAGTGAGTGTATTCCTCTCATTCTGAAATGGGGAAATTAAGGCTTGACTGCTTGAGCAGTATGAATGAATACTGTGCTGCCAGTTCACATCATATATTGCTGCAGTGTCCCGTTTGAATCGAAGAGAGTGGAGAAGAATTTCCATTGAGTTACCCTTAAATCTGACTTACTTCACTAAGGATTGATGGACTGGTTGGTTGACTGACTGACTGACTGTTTTTGTTTGTGTGGACATGATCATCAGGGAGCTTGTTGATAAGCTGCAGCAGAGGGGGGTGAAAGTGTTCCTGGTTTCTGGTGGGTTCCGGTGTATTGTGGAGCATGTGGCAGCTCAGCTTGGGATCCCCCAACATCACATCTATGCAAACCGCCTCAAGTTCTACTTCAACGGTGAGCCACCAAGACACAGACACCACCACCATAGATGGTCCAGTGTCTTGTTCAATACAATGATAGGAATGTATTGCATGTAGAGCAACCACGCTTCTCAGATGAGTATGCAGGGTTTGAAGAGTGCGTATATGCTGTCCTTTTGTGTGTGGTTGTCCAGGTGAGTATGTTCATTGAGTATGTGTGTATGCCAAAGTGCATACTGGTTCTTGACTGTCCTGTTTTGTATGGATGTCCAGGTGAATATGCAGGCTTTGATGAGTCCCAGCCCACGGCGGAGTCAGGGGGGAAGGGGACGGTGGTGACCCTGCTGAAGGAGACCTACGGTCTGCAGAGCGTTGTCATGGTCGGAGACGGAGCCACAGACATGGAGGCCTGCCCACCAGCAGTAAGAACACACTTAAGAACACACTTTCTATGGGTGCATAACTTTACTTGTACCCAACTTCACACACATTCCACAAACCGGACCCCATACACATAAATTATACACACCTCACATTTTCACTAATTAACTGATGTTCTTCTGTTCTGAGTGATGGTCCTATACAGTATACGAAGGCTCTCGTCCCTTTGGCAATGACAAATGCTGTGGCATAACTTTACCAGCCACTGACTGCTTTGACTTGTGTTTTTCTTATTCCAGGATGCTTTCATCGGGTTTGGGGGTAATGTAGTGAGGCCGCAGATCAAGGAGAGGTGTTCCTGGTACGTCACAAGTTTCGGAGAGCTTCTGAGGGAACTGGTGAAGACATGATTCCGGGACTGTATAAATCTAACATAATTGTATATTAGATTAGATTAGATTAAATTCAACTTTATTGTCATTGAGTACAAGTACTGAGAAAACTAAATGCAGTTTGGCATCTAACCAGATAGTGCAAGTAGTGGCATAGTGCAAAATACATTATATTGTAGACAGTGCATGGTGTTACAGTATAAGGTATTACAGTGAGTATAAATAAATGAATATAATAGGTGAATATACATTAGATGAATATCAATATGATATGTACAGTTGAACAAGGGCAATAGGTCTTGAGGTATGTTACATACACTCACCAAACACTTTATTAGGAACACTATACTAACACTGGGTAGGGCCTCCCTTTGCTCTCAAAACAGCCTCAATTCTTCGTGGCATTGATTCCACAACATGTTGGAAACATTCCTTTGAGAATCTGGTCCATGTGGCATGATTACATCACACAATTCCTGCAGATTTTTCCCGTTCTACCACATCCCAAAGGTTTTCTATTGGATTCAAATCCGGTGACTGGGAAGGCCACTGAAGAACACTGAACTCATTGTCATGTTCATGAAACCCGTTTGTCTTTTCCTTTGTGACATGGTGCATTATCATGCTGGAAGTAGCCATTAGAAGATGGGTAAATTGTGGCCATGAAGGGATGCACATGGTCAGCAACAATACTCAAATAGGCTGTGACATTCAAGCGATGATTGATTGGTATTAACGAGCCCAAAGTGTGCCAAGAAAACAGTGTATGTGTGAGATGTATAATTAGAGACCAATATAATAAATATGCTATGTGCAAACAAGCAGTAGTGCAAAAGCTAAATTGAAGTCCTGAGTGTGCAGCCAGTAGAGGTATGGGGGGAGGGTACACTGACACTAGTAGTCAATGTCCCTCTTGTTGGGGGGTGGAGGGGGGGCGGCTGGTAGGGGGGTGGGCTGGGCTACCACCGAGTTCAGCAGAGTAACAGCTGCAGGGAAGAAGCTGTTCCTGAACCTGCTGGTGCGGGAATGGAGACTCCTGTACCGCCTCCTGGATGGGAGGAGGTCAAACAGTCTGTGGCTGGGGTGAGAGGTGTCCCTACTGATGCCTCACGACCTCCGCAGACACTGCCTGCGCTGGAGGACCTCGATGGCAGGGAGTTGGGCACCGGTGATGTACTGGGCGGTTTTCACCACCCCTTGCAGGGCCTTCTGGTCGGAGACAGAGCAGCTGCCATACCACACTGTGATACAGTTTGTCAGAATGCTCTCGATGGTGCACCGATAGAAGTTGACCAGGATCCTAGGAGACAGATGGGCTTTCTTCAGTCTTCTCAGGAAGTATAGACGCTGCTGCGCCTTTTTGACCAGGGTGGAGGAGTTGAGGGTCCAAGAGAGGTCCTCGGAGATGTGGACACCCAGGAACTTGAAACTGGAGACACGCTCCACCTCCATCCCATTGATGTATATGGGGGTGTGTCTGCAGCCTCCAGCTTTCCTGTAGTCCACAATGAGCTCCTCGGTCTTCTTGGTGTTGAGGGCCAGGTTGTTGTCGGCACACCACACCGCCAGGTGCTGGACCTCCTCCCTGTAGGCCGACTCGTCGTTGTTACTGATCAGGCCTACCACAGTGTATATTGTTAATCTACAACAACTTTTACATGTTTGTCTTACAAATTCCATTTCTTTACAATGTAGCACAAATTTAAGGAACATTTGCATATTCAATTCATTTGCCTTTTATTGAATGCTATATATTGCCATTTTCTATGGGAGAAATAGTGAAAACAAAAGAGGCTGTTTACTTCAGTTTAATTAAGTTTAATTCAATATGTACAACTAATCTTAATAAAGCACTGCATTTCACATACCATTGCAAAAACCGTGCCTATCCTGTTCCTCTGTCTAACAGTATGGAAGTCACACAACTCTTCATTTATGGTATATATATTAATGGTATCTTGTAACAGATTTGCCTTGGTCAGCTTTTGCTTCCAATCTGACCTCTGACCTTTTCTAAACACTCCTCTGTGTTACAGCATGGGTCACCTGATTGGTTGATGTGTTGATTGGCATGAAGAGGAGTAACCTGATTGGTTGATATGAGGGTTTCAACATTAAGGCCAAACCAGTAATTTATCAGGGGTTTGCAGGTATTGATTAGTCTGTCTCAATTAAAAACAAAGAAAGAAACCAATATGTTGTCAAGAGTCCTCCTCTCCCCTCCATGTTTTGGAGAAAGAGTCATCAGTGCTATACCACAGTCAACATCCAAAAGCTGTGGTTCAGTTTGACAGAGGAGAGACAGGCTAGATTCTAGGAGGGTAAATGGAAAATACTCAGTTAACACGTTTTCAGGAATGGAAACCAGCCGAAAAATGTCTGACTTTGAGACGAAATACTAAGGTATACCAAGGCTTGAGTTCAGATACCTGTGGCCCTTCAGGACTAGTGCTCAGGACCACTGGCTAAAAGTCAGCTACAACTGTCAATTACAAATATTTTGGTAAAAATTCAAATGATCAGTGATCTATACAGTGGAGAGGAGAAGAGAGAGAGAGAGAGAGAGAGAGA
Organism: Argentina silus; assembly: GCF_951799395.1. Lineage (NCBI taxonomy): Eukaryota > Metazoa > Chordata > Actinopteri > Argentiniformes > Argentinidae > Argentina > Argentina silus. Next base: position 6,873,312 of record NC_139656.1, on the reverse strand, counting down.
GAGAGAGAGAGAAGAAGAAGGGAGATATTAATCTAAGCAAAACACAAGTGTCTGGTTCAGTAACATATCACCTGCAGTAACAGATACTATTATCTTGTTGACAGTATTTTTTCAGCCGAAATAAAACATTTTAGGCGCACACAGTGAAGACATAGAAAATCAATATGAAAACAGATGTGGCAAGCATGTTGGTGTCACGCTGAAATCCCTGGCAGTGCACACTCTGGAGGTTGGTTAAGTTCTCTATGAATCAGTGTGGTGTTTCCTCTGGGCGTTCATAGGGGCTACTGCAGAGGAGAAGTCTTCATGGGGATCATTATTCTGGACTCCATGTGCTGGATAAGAGGAACTGAGAAAGGAAGGGAATTGGCATTTCATGTTCGTTATGGGGTTGAATGCACAGTGTGACAGACAGAAAGACAAAGAGGGAGAGAGATGGACAGAGATTTACCAGTGTAATAAACAACTTCATCCCAGCCTTCATGTTGCCAGGCTGCGTTTCTGGTGTCTTCTCTTGACTGGAGATCTTTGTAGGCTAAAGACAGAGAAAAAACATTAATAATGCAAAAACTGGGCAAAGCTGCTGCTCTGTGTATAGGCTCCGACACAACACACAGCATCAAGTCTTACCCCAGAGGTGGTGCACCATGTAGAGGCTCCCGATCTGAGAGAAGAACCCCCCTACCGCCTCATGGTTCTGCTGGCGGAACTCTATCGCCCGAGCCCTGCGGAACACAGAACACTGAGGTCACATGGCACAAACTGGCCAATCCACAGAGCTGATAACACCACTCATCAGGGGTGCTTTTATATTAACTTTCATTGATAATTAATTCTGAAACTCTTGCTTTAGTCCAGGCAGCAGTCAGTTTTTTTTCTGATCAAACTTGATAAGAGTCATCAATTCAAAATATCAAATGAATCAATTCAATGTTACAACATTGATTATGTGACTCTCCTCGTATTGTTGTTTTGATTACTTCAGTCCCCCATGTACAGTAAAGGATTTGACAAGCAGATTGGTCTGTATTGTTCCGACATTCCAATTCTGGGAGAGAGTGTTTTTTACTGACAAATTACAGCAGGCATATTGTTATATAGAGTCCATATTAGCTAATTATGTTATCAATCATTATGCCTTTCTCCATTTTCAGTCATGCTTGAGTCATGCATAGATAGGGCAAGCCAGAGGTACCGTTCACTCTCATATGCACAGCTAATCTGTAAAGGTAATAATAATAATACAAAAGGTGTAAATGCTTCAAGAAATAAGTGTTGCTGTCTCTACATAAGACCATTTAAATGATGTGAAAGATGATAACCTTCACAGAACCCATGTGAGAAAAAGAGCTGCCTTACCAGTAGTTTCCCCACTCAATCATAGTTCCGGGCTGAAAGAGAGAGAGGAACAACTAATAATGAGAAAAACAGATTACAGCACAAAATATTACAAAATAAAAACATTGACAGTATTGAGACAGAACAAGAAACAACGGCTATGGTGTGGAATACACACAATGACGGTAAGTGTTGCTGAGAGAAAGACACAGTGAAATCAACACTGAGTGGGGAGCAAGAGATACACACAAAGAGACAAGAAGAAATAGAGACACTGAGCTGGAGAATCTCAGGGAGAAGATAGAAAGAAAAAGAGAAAGACAGAGAAAGAGAAACAAAGAATGACCCCCCCCCCCTCCCTCACCCTGAGTTGATAGGAGCGGAGCTCGTAGATGCTGGGCCCTGGGCGAGGGACAGGCTCATTCCAGAAGCTGAACTCCAGCAGCAGCTGGTTCCTGCGGGACAGCAGCATCTTCCCCCTCTCATTCCTGTACTCCATAAACTCCTACAACACAGTGGGGAATTGTTAGAGACAAACACTGACCAAGCTGCGTTAAAACACAGTTAAAATACACCCTTTCCTTTTTTTTCTTTTTACCTTGTTCTGCCTGAGTTTGTTCATGACCTCGGTCAGGGCTGGGTACCCTCCCCGATATCTCCACAGGTGAACTAAGAGGATGGGAGTGAAATAAGCGACAGTGTGAGTAACTGAGCTACTGCATGTCCTCCTATGTGTGTGTGTGTGTGTGTGTGTGTGTGTGTGTGTGTGCACACTGGCATAGCAGAAACCCCGCAGAGAGGCAGGGAGCCCCCTGAGCCCCCTCCCAGTACAACACAATCACCTACAATATGTTGGAAATGTGAATGAGTCCGGTAATATTGAAGTTGCAGCATTTAACAAGTGTGTGTGTGATTGTGTGTGTGTGTCCACTTCCTCCCTGTACAAGTTCTCTCCTGTTAATAAATAATAAAAATAAATAGATGATTCACTTACTTAAACAAATGTATTTGTTGTAAGTCGCTTTGGATAAAGGCGTCTGCTAAATGCCATAAATGTAAATGTAGATGTAAATGTGTCCTTACCTGCCTGGTCCTGCTCTCCGTACCACGTATTCCAGGTGCCCAGCAGCTCGCAGGGGTAGTGAGAGTCAGCATTGATGGAGGGAAGAACTTCCTCACTGAGGACACAGAATCACACACAGACTCCTATGTGTCACAGTCCTGCTCTTCAAGTACACCATGTAAGTACTCTCAAATAAAAATTGTTGGGGGGGTGTCTTACCAAAGTTTGTTGTAAGCATCAAGGCACTCAGGCTTAACATTGTGAACTGCAAAATAAATAGTTGTTTTAGGTCATTCATCTTGTAACAGATTGTATTGCAGTAGCCTGAAAAAAAGTCTAACATCTTTTAATCCATCTTAATCCTGTCTAGAACATTGTAATCGTGTACTGCAGACAACGCTACTCAAACCTTGGGTGTGGGTGTGGGTGTGGGTGTGTGTGTGTGTGTGTGTGTGTGTCTTAGTACGGAGTAGTAGAGCAATGGCGTACACTGTATCTTATAGAGGTTGCTGTCTTCTTTTTTAGCGAGCAGGTGAGAGTGTGCATCCTTTCTGGGGTCAACCTTCCGGACGAACAGAGACTTGAACCAGCTGTCTTCACGGTTTTTATTGGTGGAAGCTGAGAGACTCCTGAGCAATAGAACGAGAGCACATACACATCATTTCATGCCAATCACCAATCAATACTGGTTCCACTTTAATCATATTTGAACAATAATAACACAAATACATTGACCATGGCATGGAATAAAGATATAGGGTGGGGTACTTTGGCATAGCCATCATGTTTAATGGTCTGTAATCTAGGAGGCTAAATACTAGTGCATTCCTTACTCGGCCTAGTCGGATAGGATTCCAATTTAAATGTCCTTTGGTAAGACTGTTAAGCAACACTAGCTACGCAGCAAATGACCTACTTGGAGACATTTACTGACATTCTTTTCAATTCTCGACAAAAGTGAAGGATCATATCAAGGCCGGCGGTGGCTATGGGCAGGGGTGGGCTCAGGTCACCCAAACGTGCGTCTTGCCCACCCAATCAAAAGTTGTTGTTTTTTCCCTGAATTGCTGATATTCCGGGGGCGTGTTTGAATGTTTAATCCCCCCCCCCTACAAAATCAATAGCCCTTCCAAGGTGTTGGTTCTGGCTCCGGGCCTGGATCACATTCGTGCAGTGACACAATATATGGTAACTGGTAGGGGGAGCAGGATTTGACAGCTGGCATAAGCGCCACCATAGTAAATTCAGTGGGGCGTCTCAGTAAAGTTTAATGCAACAATGCACGTCATTAGCCACATTTACATACTTATATTTCTCGATCTAACGATCATAGTCACGTTCACAACAACAGCATTTTGTAATGACCTTGAGATAATTCGATTGGGATATCCCTTGCTACACATTTAATGCGCAGCAAATCCAAGCAGTTAGCTGTAGCTGCAGCATGGTCAAACTTAACTTTGTATGTGAATAGTTGCACCGTGCACGATAACAATAGCAAACTGTCTTAAACATGTAGAAAGTGTCAATACGCCGCTGACTTGGTAATTTAGCTTTAAGACAGATAGCTAAAGTTATCTATTAAATGTACAATTTGTTCAACTTTGCTTGCTAGCTCTAGCTACCACACTTACAACGCTGTTTTAAAAGTGGGAACGGCGAATGCTTCTTAGCGCTAGCTAAAATAAGCAGTATTGGTCCAAATAAACTGTTACATACATATGTGCTTTCACATTTATGTTGTGAATCAAATGACCTGTCTAACCTGATTGTAAGTGCGACCTGTCCGTTCGTCCTGACCCCGTTTCTAGCCTGTTTCAGGCCGTTTCCCACATTCTGAAGGACTCGGGTCGCCATCTTTCCCCTTTCGTGCGTTCTTGTGTGTACACTGGTACTACTATTACTGCATCACGGAATGCCCACTGCTTCCACTAGATGGCAGCAAACCCACACAAAATGTCCCAAAAGGGGCTGCCCTAAGGCAGATCAAGAGAAACTTCGTCCATCAGGAGACTCGATGAAATGGGCCAATTATTTCAGGCACTTAGTGTGTTTTCAATAAGTGACCAAATAGCTCATAACGTCAAAAATAAGTTGTTATCACATAATTTTCTTCTTATGGCAAACTACAAATGCATTCTGTCACTAAAACCATGTGTGAAAACTGCAGTTTAACATCAATAACAGGTCCTATAAATTAATGTTGTTTGTGAACAAACACAAGAAGTGGTGCTCATTCTCAGTATTTTTCCATTGATGTGTTTTTATTGTATTCTTTCAATTAAAGAGTGTGTGGTATTGAATGTGTTTTTGTTTTATTCCCCCAAGTGCATAACAGACACATGTATAATAAAACAATCTATTGCTTGTTCCTTGATACATTTAAATACATTTTGTCCACACTGAAAAAATATTACAAAATGAACAACATAACGATATGAAATAAAAAAAAAAATCTATGGTATTTCAAATAATAGTCCACGGTCAGGGTGCTGGAGCTGCTGTGGAGGCTGTGGTTGTCGAGGCAGAGGCTAGGTCTGCAGAGGCAGCAGTGATGTTTAGTTCCTGTAGTTTTTCTGTTAGCGTGGTCTCCTCCTCCAGGCTCTGTGTAGGGTCAGTCAGAGGCTCCAGGTACTCGTTCCCCGCCACTCTCTTTCCGGTCAGGGGGTCCACCACCTTCCCCACCTTGTACACTATCTCAGCAAGTTCATGTTTCACATGTCTGGATCTGCGCTCAACCAGGGCTTTCAGAAGAACTGTATCTCCCACAGTGCACTGCTGCAAGGCGTCGTGAGCAAAGTAGGTCTTCCTTTTGTTGTAGTACTGCAGGAAAGATGATAACGTCAGATGTTGTTGGATGTTTCAGTGCCAGTGATGGAATTGGCCAACAAGAGGAAAGCTTCAACTAGCACACTATCAAATGCAGTGTTAACTGTCACATGGAGCAGAGTGCTGCTGGAAATTGTGATGTATACAAGAAAGTTTATCATCACTCACTCTTTACTAACAACTCAAAGCGTTACACTGAGCAATCAATTAAACAGAAAGTGTGCATTAACTACTGGGATTTTTTTTTTCAGTCAATGCAGATGAATAAAAGGAAATGAGAAGGGGATGCTTCTTAGGACTACAGTACTATGTGCCCAAAAAGTGAGATGCACCAGGATAGTGAACGGCTCCAGCACCAGTGAGATGCTCCTGGCTTGTATGATTAGTTTGTTTACCTTGAGTAGGTATGGGTCCAGTACCAGCCTGGTCACTCGGACTTTGGCAGTACGCTGCATCTTGGTCCCGATCACTTTGCCGATGATCCATTTGGCATGGACCGATGCCTGCTTCACCGACATCCTTGTAAAGAACACACAATTATGCCTGGGTCAGAATAAAAACCAAGTGCGATGGTAAAAACGTTTGATGGTTGACCAGTCTTTTGTCAACGAATCTGCGTGGGAAATGAAAACAGTTTCAAGATGCAAGCGAGATGGGAAACATAATAAATGCTCTACTATATGGAGACCTGATAGCATTAGCAAGGTGATTAACTGTCGCGTTGGTGTGAAGGAAGTTTACGAACGAAACCTCCGTTTTGAAGTTAACACTCATGTTATTTTACTGACATGATTTAAGCAACTTACTTTATTGAGTAACTGAAGCCTAAATGTGAAGGTCAGTATTTCATCAATGCGACCATCTCCATGCCATCTGAGACTGGCTTGTTTTGATGACGTACACCTACGGGGTATACAGAGGGACAAAATTGGTATGTTATTCTGTTGCACGTGTCGTAAAAGTATCATCTTCAGCGGAGGAGGAGGAGCTGCAAAAACGTCTATCATCGTTGTCATCAGTCATCATCACCATCAGTTAAACACATGCACGAGTCGAAAGGTAAACTGATAACCACACATCACTGTCTCCAGAGTTGTACATACATATATCACATTCCCCATTTGCAATTGTTTCCCCAAAAATGTTATCAGGTATAGCTTTTTGGGGGATTGTTCCCCACATTTAGAGATAATGTACATCACTGATGTGTTATTGTTCAGTAAACAAACACACAAATGTGATCTGTGGCACCAATGAGGAGCACACATACAACTGACATGTGCCTCTGTCACATCAGCTGTAGGCTATGATCGAGCTCATGACCTGCAGCTGCGTAGAGGCCTTAAGAGGGCCAAGACCTGCGGCTCTCGGGCTGTTCTCTTTTTCCTCGGTTGTTGTGACTGAGGAAGAACCAAAACCGACTGCTCCTTCTCTTGTATCAAAGATGTTATTCTGACCTTGGAACACTCCTAACTGCAGGCTGAGGTTTGAGATAGTAGCTCACAACGCCTACGCTTCTTTCCCAGCTTCTTTATCAGCAAACAGGTGCAAGATATGTTTACCCCTAGACCTATGACGTACAAGCATTGGAGTTAAGGACGGTCCTCTCCTCAGCCACAGCATCAGTATCTGAATCCACACTGTTGGTGAAGGAATGCTGATCCAGCTTCAAACAACGTTGTTTAAACTTTGTATATGCATTAAAACTCTCAACTGAGACCAAACATCGTTTATTGTTGTTCACTGAAAGATTTCCATCACAACCCTCACAGATACTCTTACCCCACATGCTACACTCCACATTCACACTGATGTACTGATTGCCACACCTCATCTAGTTATGATTATGTTCCTTCGTGTTCACTTTTGAATACATTTTGGTTAATCCTTTACCATGTGTTCTCCTTCTTTTGTTGTGACTAATGAGTGGTCATAACATAACCCAATAACCATATTACTCATCATAACTTTTATTAACTTAGTCTGGTAGAAAAGGCCGAATAGATTCAGTCAGTCTCTTCACCTCACATGTGTTTTATCTTGTCTGCAATGGATAATGGACAATTGACCCCACAGCATTTGGCATTAAGAGCAGATCTCTTTGATTTCCACAGAATCAAAAAAGGTTACAGGAGAAATCGTATGTAAATGTATGCATAGAATAGAGAAAACAGTCCCTGAATGGGAATTGGCTGTGGGTCAGAACCAACCACATAGGCTTACAGGCCAAGCTGGTCTTAATTAGATCCATGCCGGGGAGAACAGGCCTTGCTCGCTGTGTTTCCCATTTAAGGCAGTACATGGAGGAGTATGCCTTTGACAGGCTCACAGCAACGGCCAACAGAACAGACTCACTCCCCACATACAGGATCACTCTCACAACATCACAGCATTGTATTGTAACTTTACTTTGATAATAACTCATACGCTTAAGTACTGTAATGTTGAGTTAGTAGTACCTTTATTGCAGTAAATAAGGTGCAGCTTGACTGTCATCCCTTACCGTTATCAACTTGAATGGCATATACTTATAACACGTTATACTGTACATGTTGTACTGCACATGCCTTTATGTTGTATCAGTGACCCTATCCCATTTCATATGTACCCAAGGATAAGAGCATACCTTACAGTACATGTATGTTTTCATGCAAAGGAATGCTGCTATGGTGAAGTACCATGTGTAGTCATGAAAGACTGATAGGATGTGACAAAACGTCAAACACAGGATATTAGATACCAGATATATCTGCTCTATGGTTTCTATGACAGCATAGCTGGAATAGCAAGCATCTTTATGAATTCTCCTATCAGATGAAAAGGCAGACATCACATGTGTATCAGTCCTTTACCCAGACCCATAGTTCCTGGATTTGAGGTGTCAACAACACACATACGGTAAAGACTGTAATACTTAGGCAGAGGACTCAAATGCACGACTCGGAGACAAAACTTAAATCCAATAGAATAATCTTTACTTTAAAAATGGTTCAGTACACAGGTAGGCAGTCAATGGGTAGGCAGATAATCCGATAAGGGGTAGGCAAAAAGGCAAAGTCAGAAAACCAATCGTAGATCAAAAGCAAGGAATACTTAACACGAGGAAAATAGCTGGGACGTATGACACAAAGGTACAAAGACGAACTGGCACAGAGACAGAAGAACACACAGACTAAATACACATGGAAGGATGATAAGGAACAGGTGAAGCCAATCAGAGCGGGGTAGACAATCACAAAGGCAGGTGGTGAAGTGTCTGAAACGAGAGACAAGGTGAGGAACACAAAAATAAACAGGAAACAATAAATGAATAACATGAAACAAAGACAAACATAAACTAAGGAGCAGGGCGACACGTTACACATACTGTAGACTCTTTAGGCCTGTAAGGCCCATAGGATGCCTTCATGTTTTTTGAATGAGAGCTGAACTGAAATGTGACCAGGCATGAGGCTGCCATGGCAACAGGGTGTGTGCATTGTACTGTAGGACTTTGTTTGACCCCAGCACTGAAACACTTGATTTACCTGTTATTACATTTTAAGGACTCTTGGAAGATTAGCCTATGATGGACTAAAATAGATCCTAATAAACAAACAAACACAAGATCAAGGGCAAGTCCATGATTCATGATTGGTTAGTCAAATCTAGTATTTCAGTGCTGGGGTGGAATAAAAGCACCAGGGTTGCCTACCCCAGTTTTAGACAGTATAACAGGCCAGAGTCCAGGTCTGGTCTCGCTGTTTACAGAAAAACATGGTTAGTCTGACCCTAAGACTGGGACGGCACACCCCACTCCCAGCGAAGCCTGAATGAAGTAAACAGATTACAACACATGGTCTTACAAACCTCTGCTGTGTGAAGGAGAGGATGTTATAAAGCCTTATACTATTCAGCATTTATATGTCCATGTTTTTATTGGCATACATAGTTAACTGTATATTATTTGACATCCAGTTGCAGGATGATAGATTGATGATAGGCTAGATTTCTTCTAGGCCACAAATTAACATTCAGGGTTTCAAGCTAACACTAAAACATGCAAGAGAAGCCACAATTCTGGGGTCGAACAACAGAGCTGGATGAGGGAGCCTTGTCTGCCTGAATAATGGTTGAGGAAACACTGTCAAGTAGATATCATAGAGTGACTTATTAATTCAGCAGATGCTCTTATCCATAGCAACTCGTTGTCAAGTGTAGTCAGTGAACATGATAAGCAAACCCTGCTACATAAGTCTGACTCTACTTTACTCGGGGCCTAAGACTCAAGGTTAAAAGTTTAAAGTGACAGATAACGCAGCAGTGGTGGCTAGCAGGACCGGGGAAGGGCGAGGCTCAGAGGACAGGAAATAGCCCGGCAGCGCTAACATACATGGTTGGTGTGAAAGGGCAGTGAGTCATCTGGAATAGCAGCCTAGCATGTGTTTGTTTTCACGGTGGATTGACTGAGGGGCTAATGAATGTGTTCCCCTGTGGGCTGCAGACCCAGTTTAAACAGAGCCAGTGATGATAAGAGAGATGTCTATCTCAGCCCCATTACATTGAGACCAGGGACCCCGTCTCTCATGTCTTTCATTCCCATCAGTGTTGATGGCAGTTTTGGTTTAACCTTACAGACCTGGAGACACTGGGCTGCAGTGGCACGTGGCTGCATCCTGAGGGAGGTCTTAGACACGTACGCATGCATGCGCATGCACGCACACACATACACACACACACATACACAGACACACACTCACACACACGTATGCATACACACACACACACACACAGATACACAGCAATTAGGCTACACGGCTGAGCAGTGAGAGAATTCACAAGGTCACACAGCTGGCCAAATGAACATGGTCACAGAATTTGAAAGATACATTTATCTGCACTGTATGTGGATGTGCACTGTGAGAATCAGTGTGGTTGTCTCTTACAGTTTGTGATATTGCACACACTGGTTCTAGTGAAGTGAATGTATGGCTGTTAGCTCAACTTTTAGACATGGGTCTATAGGAAGAGCTCTGATGCAGGGATATCATGAAATAATTGAAGTTAAACTCCGAGACCCAACCCTGTCATTGGTTAGTTATACTGTAGTCTTGCTCCACAGTTTAATTGGCTCACTCTGACCTTGTCTGTGAAACTGTTTCAGACACTGTGTCTTATTGGTCAGAGGTGACCTCGCCTACCTCACACAGGGTTTCAATAGTGAATTAATTAAACTGCCACTGTGTCACATTTGTCAACAATGACATCGTCACAACACATGACCTCCTGTCTTTTCCTTGGCTGTCATGCCTCAATTCTGTCATATCGAGCATTTCAAAGTGCTGTTGGAGTATGTTCTAATTTAACCACTTCTAACACTGTTGCTACAGCTAATAATAATAGTAATGAATAGCGACTACTTTACCTTTTATTTGCCTTCCAGTGGTGAATGTGTCACTGTGTCCTGTTTATGTCAGTGTCCACAGGTGCCATTACACAGGCTAGGGTCTGTGTGTTCCTGAAAGACGCGCACTTATGGCATCATAAGGTCCTTGGGGAAAGGGACATAAATCATAGAATAATTACCAAAATAATATTAAATTCATCTAGGTCACATACATAGACACAGAATCAGAGGCACTGACATGGACGTGTGGACACGCACAAACACACACACACACACACACACACACACACACAGACACACACACACACACACACACACACACACACACACACACACACACACACACACACACACACACAGGTTATTAAATCTGCTTTTAAAGACTGGTCTCTAAATCCCTTCCCTCCAAGCCTTTTCTTTTATCCTTCTCTCTCCCTGACCCCCATGTTTCCCTCTCTCACTCCCCTGTGTGTGTTTGTGTGGTCTAGCAAGAAAACAGCTGTGTCCAAGCATACTTATTACTTATTTACACAAGCACAAGACCAGTCATACCTACAGACCCACATACACAGCCACCACACCCAGCAAAGCCTCTCACATATTACACACAGTATCACATCCATATATATATATATTAAAATATTTAAAAAATGAATAAACACACTGTCAAACACACACATGCCCTGACTGATGTTGAGAGAGGAGTGTGTGAGAGACACAGGAAGAGGGGATGGGGCTTATATGTTCTTCATGTTCCATACCTTATGTTCCTGTGTGGAGGCCCGCTCCAGTCTCCCCTTACCAGAGGTTAGAGGTAACAATATGGTATTGCTTTGTTTAATGTGCTATAAATTAAACATCTATGTCGTGAGGGTTTTCTGATATTCCCTCGGTAGTGACATCATCCCCTGCCTCTCACTGTTGCCAGCCCCTGACATTGCCTTGTACTGACAGTGTTGTAACTGAATACTCCCACGAAACAGAGCGTCATTGGCCTGTCTCAGGATTGATAATGTGACTTCATGTCATAGTGTACAGTAACTGATGTCCTTGCCAATGCCCGTGGCAGAAACAGGGGAGAGCTGCCCCTCACAGTAGAGGGAAGAGCGTGTGAACACTACCTCGAACCATAAATCCTTCTCCTTTACCATGTGGAGCAGTATATGGTTTACATTTAGGATCAAGAGAATATTTACATCTCAATTTCTTCCTCAATTGTGTCAAGATTCTAGAACCATGCTAAGAGATGTTCTGTATGTGGCTGAACAGAGCAGAGAACAGCCAGTGATTTGTGATTTGTTTTCAGTTTTAAACCTTTCAGTATAAGATGACGACATATAATGTCCAAGGAAACTCCAATAGATTTTGAGTACATTTCCTCTGAACAAATTCCAGTCTTGGATCAATGAAGTTAAATTATAATTATAAATGCTACACCCATGTTTCCCTCCCAGGAGGTGGATGTACTACAAGGATGTAAGGATGACTGAGCAGACGTGAATCATCCAACACACACTGACACACACACACACACACACACACACACACACTGTCTGACTTCCTGTCTGAGGTCCAGGGTTGGTTCTGGTGTGTTGGGAGCAGAGAGAGCGAGACAAACAATAGATAAGCCGTATCGGAGGGACCCCCGGACCCCCGGACCCCCAGACCCCCAGACCCCCAGACCCCCAGACCCACCGTCGGTGCTGTCTCTGGACCGAGACAGACTGCCAAGGCTGCTGACAGGGCGACTGGGTCTTGATTACAGAGCAGAGAATTATTTCAGCCACTACGCGGTCTCCCATAACTGAAGCTATGAGATCAGTACAGTACAGTACAGTACAGTGCTGCAGACACAATCCACTAGCTATAACAATCTATCTAAGGTATATGTGCATGCAGTGAATACGGTATGCTGCATGTGTCAATGAATGTGTGTACTGTGTGTGTGTGTGTGTGTGTGTCTGCCGTCTTACTATAATTGTCTACATAGAGGCCCTATAGGACCGAAATAAGTCATTTTAGTTAGAATTTTCAGTTTCCCTTTTACTGCCATTGACTTCTGATTCTAAGACTAAAGTAAATGTTACAAAGATTCCTTACGGGTTACAGATGCCATATGAAGTTACATAGAGGACCTATGAAGTTACATAGAGGCCCTATGAAGTTACATAGAGTCCCTATTGTAGTTACCTGTAAGCCCTTTTGGTTACATAGAGTCCTTTACAGATAATCCTAACCCTCTCTCTCTGTTTAACTGTACGGTATATGTGTGAATCAGTCAGAATGCAGTCTCAGTTCAGTATTGGGAACCCCAACAGTGACCGTGTGAAACAGAATCTAACATCACTCTGACAGATTGACTGTGATGTCAAATTAAAACAATGATGGCGTTAGAATACCATAGACGTTTTCTGCCCCAGCGCAATGAGTCATAGCTGAGGCTCAGCTCTGGGCCCTCCACAGATAAGGGAACTCTGGGCTCAGCCCTATCTCACAATGCTGTATGGGAAGACAACTCAGACAATGGCTTACTCCACTAACCCCTAAAACGGAACACATACAGTACATTACTCTCAGGACAAAATGACTAATGGTTACTGCGGCGACAATTAGAAAGGCAATATGTCATAATTAAGTGCCCAGCAGCTGTGTCGTGTAACATGTGACAAAGGGTTTTCATAGAGATTAGGTTGTTAGAGGCGTTGACACACATCCACACAGACAGGGAAACACAACACAACGCTTTTGTGTTTTTCTATGTGATTTGGCATGAATGTACCGAGAGCTTATATGTGTATCAAATCATGGGAGATGGTCTGCTGCTATTGGCAAACGTTTCCTAATTTTCTATTACAATTTTCTTAATCTCTTGAGAGAATAGTCTGAAAATGGTCAAATTGTTTTGTACATTTTCTTATTCATGCAGTGATTGGATAGAGACTAATAACATTCCTTATAGGAGCAATTATGATAACATTTGGCCCTAATGGTTTAATCATGTTGGGTTATTCTTCTTATTTGTAATTTTCTAAAGCATCACATCATGGTTTTATTTTAAAGCACTACTCTCACAACTGACTGAGAGCATATCTGTGAAGTTTGACTCTACAGAACACCTGGCAGTTCCCTGTCTTCATGTAGTAGCGTACAGTAAATAAAACATACTATTAGAGGCATAGTTCACTCTAAAATTAAATGTCTGTAATCAACCACATACCATTTATTTATTGACCATTTACAGTATTTTATCAACACATTTTCTAATATAATGGATGTGAATGAGGTCCACCTAAAAACAGTCATTTTAAGGTGAAGTATCAATGCCCTAGAATTGTTCCTCAATTATTCCTCAATCAGGTAGGCACATGATATATGCAGATGGGTCAAGATGTCTGACTGATATAGGTGCACACACCAACTTCAATTAATTTGGTGGTGATGATTATGATGAATACTATACGCTATGTCTGTCATTGGTCTGGATAAGAGCATAGCTTACTGAAAGCTCTGTCAGTGTGACTGACAGTCCCACGCCTGGGGGCGTGAGGCTAATATGTCAGAGGTCTAACTTTGCTGTGGTTTACGTCTAATGTGTGAAGACATCAGTCTCAGTGTGATTAATGGTATGTCACACCAGTGAGCCAAAATAGTCTATAAAAAGAGTATAGTAACCTCATTCCATTTTTCTTAACTTTTTCCAAAAAAACCAACTGTTCATAGTTTAAGCATTTGGCTCACAGTTTCTGCCAAAACATCTAAACTCAATATTTATATCGCAGCTGTCTGATAGGGCCTGATTCTATGTATGGTCAGGAGTAAAGAATGCAGGTATGCGCCACTAGCAGAGCTGGTTACCGCTGCCAGGGCAGGCCTCTGACTGACAGCTCAGCCCAATCGTTTCCCTCTTTCTGCTTGGAGTGATTAAATTCCGCTGTTGTGTTTGTGCAGTGATTCAGAGGTCTGGATCAGACGCAGTGTGCTCATAACTGTGGCATGCACTGACAACACTGGTATATTTAACACACACATGCGCGCGTGCACACGCACACACTAACTCGAAGGAGCACACACAGAGGTACAACACTGACACTTATGCACCACCACTGCACCCACATCTACAGTAAATAGGACGGTCATGTATGTGTAATCTATGTAAGATTATGTGTGGTGCGGCTTGCTTGGCAGCTTTCCCTGTATAATTTAAGACAGAAAATCTGTGTGGATATGGTCTGGTGGAGTGAGAGCCCTGAATCGATGCAAGTGACTTTACATTTGGTTTACATCTGTTTACAACTGGTTTGGGACCAGCTTAGACTCTGTATAGTACAGTATAGTAAACCTGTTTAGATATTGAGATGAACCATTAAAGGCACTCTAATGTAATGTAACTATAGTAGTTGTAATTCAGTCATGGACTCTTTATGACTCAGTCTTGGAATTTTGTCTTTCATTCGAATTTTAACAGGTTTTATTTGGCATTTGATGGGGACTTGCACCACTGCACCGAGTGACTGCAGCAATGAATACGGCCACCATTAAAATCCATGCAAGCTTGACTTTCAAATAAATACTACAGTGTATGAGCACTATGACCTCCTGATGTTCACCATACTGTGTGATTGGTGGGTTCCAGAGAGACTGTTCCACTGGCTACTGACAGTCAGTATAGACATGTAGTGTGGTGTCCTCCCGTTGTTTTTGTCATCCATCCGTCTGTTTATTCTACGTTCCTTCCTCGTCTGCAGACACTTAAGAAAACACAACAACTCTCAAGACAACACGCCCCTCTCTCCTCTCCACACTCGTCCGGCGCCATGCATCGTCATGGTTACAGCCGTGTTTGCGTGTAGTCATTGCACAGCTCAGCGGTGTTCTGCACACTGATGTGCACGCACACACACACACACACACACACACACACACACACACACACACACACACACACACACACACACAGTAATGGCCTGTCTGCCTTTAAACAGGGACAGAACAGGACAGTACAGTGTGCCACTGCAGCAGGAACATCACAAACCTCTCTAGAGAATAGCTTACCATGAGACAGGTATCTGGTTCAGCACAATAGGGATGAAGGAGATGAACTCTCCAATATAATGACATTTAATTTCTATAACTCATTTCACAAATGTATTTGTAACAGGATGAATAAAGCCTAGTCTAATATATGTCCTACAGTAGTTAAAACAGCTCAGCTGGAATAAAAACAAGCTCCAGTGCCAACAATAATGTCTCAGTTTAAGCAAGCATGAATAATATGTGTGTACAGTATGTGTATACTGTATATAATTTGACTGAATAAGTGCGATTGTTGTGTGACTGATAAATTCATGCAACTGCATAATGTCTTCTGTTCTGTCACAGAACCAGCCACATGCCCGCTGTAGCTGTCGCACTCTGATGACATCAATCATAGCGATAAGGGTCTGACACCCAGGAGCCACATGGTTAGGTTCACAGACCCAACACAGTCAGCGATTATGCTGGGATTGTGATATTGGCCTACATCAGGGTTTAGTAACTCCAGTCTTGTACAGCCCAGCACTAACACTCCTTGAATAGAATAATCAGT
>NC_139656.1:6782109-6852109 GCF_951799395.1 Argentina silus | reverse complement strand
CACACACACACACACACACACACACACACACACTCAAACATACTGTAGACACATAAACACAAACTCTTATGGTAGTTAAGTTGTTTTAGACAGAGTTCAGAGCCAAGTGTCAGACGGGTCACGTCTCAGAAACATTTAACACATGTCAAACATGTCTAACATGGCCAATGCTTGTCTGAAAAGTCTGTCTGGGTTTGTTGTTCAGTTTGACTGTAACATTTGTTACATCTCTCTCTCTGTGTTTTCAGATGCAGTTAGCTCATCTGTTTCCAGGCCTGTTACCCCCAGACCCAGAGAATGTTCTGCAGGCCCTCTTGCACTGGGGCAGAACGAGCCAGCCCAAACAAGGAGAAAAAGACACAATCAAATCTGGAGGTTCAGCACTAGAACAAATGGCTGGAAAACCTGGGGTGTTTCCAGGAAACCCCCTTTGTGTTCCTTTATGGAGCAGGGGTGCCAGACCCTGGGTATTTGTATATACAAGGTAATGAACAAATACCAGGGGGTTATGTGATAAAGCAAAAACCTGGCAGGGATGTGGCTCACAAACAGTGTTATGACTGTTGTTATGACTGTTCAGTATGTTATGGGATCATGATGACATCAGGGGAGGCTGGAGGAGGTAGAAATCGGAGAATGGGCATAATAATCGAGCATAATTTTAGCATAATAATTGAAACAGGAAGGCATGTTGTTATTGTGTGGACTGTGGAAATCACAGGCAGTCAAGTGTAGTATATTGAAATTGTATCTGTTGTTACAGGTGTGAAGGTAATTACAGGCAGCTGTAACAGAGATGAGTAAGAGACATTACTTTGGGAGATGTATTTGGTGATTTGTGTGATTAGATAACTCAGATTTTGCTTTTCAACCCCCCCCCCTCTCACTCTCTCTTTTCTTACAGAAACAACCCCCCCCCCCCCCCCCCCCCAGGGCCCAGTATTTAAAAACTTTTATTTAGGATCAGAATTATCCAGATTTTATCATTCTCTTTTTTGCTATCCAGTATCAGATTGATCTGGTTGATTTTGAGCCGGTATTTCAGAAAACCACCGGATAGGATAATTCTGATCGTGACATCACAAGATCAAGATCACAGAATCCCATTTTTTTGTTTTGAATAGGCCTCTATCATGCCATCTACTTGGCAAGCTAATGTTACAACATTTTGTTTAGCCAAAAAGACATGATTGAACTACATGAAGAAAGGTAAGTAAATGTATTCATTTATCTGAATAACTCATAATATAACACACTGACAAAATTCAACATGTCACTGGATAACTCACACTACGTTAAATACTGTTACTAACCTGTATTTAAGATGATGTATTTTAAATACATTCTTCCCAACATCCTAAACTTGGTTGCTATACAAGTTCTTGGTTATAGTGCCTTTCACCCTTCTAAATCCACCCTGAATCCACCCTTCTAGTGGGATCAGGATTATAATGATTTTCGGCATCAAAAGTATCCTAATCACTACCTTTGAGTTTTGGAATACGCAAAAACAACATTTAATCAATCTTCGGAATCCCTACTGAATGATCAGAATCAATTTTTTCAGTTTTTAATTATCCATTTCTTAGATTTAATACAATCTGATTGCTGAAATCTGATCAGGTACGTTTTGAAATACTGGGCCCAGGTGATGACATCATTGTCATTCTAGTGGGATCAGCCTTACTGTTAGTATTCACTCTCTCATGATTGGACAAGAGTATTCTTCCAGCCAGCAGTTCATGTTCCTTCGTCATATACTGTATGCTATGGGCAAACTTTCTCACAGTAACAGAGGTGCTAATTTCTACTTGGATGATATATGTCCTATTCTTTACTTACATCTGTCCATGAATAACAGGTTTACATTTCGTTTCCCTGGTAAGTGACATGACTTCATGCTCTCCTCAGGAAAAGACTCTGTGATGAGTGGAGGCCTGCCAAACATGCTCCCCCTCCACCCCCTCTAAACACACACACACACACACACACGCACACACACGCACACACACACACACACACACACACACACACACACACACACACACACACACACACACACACACACACACATATGCACGCACCCATGCACGCACGCACCCACACACACACACACATACACATACATGCACACACGTGCGCACACACACACACACACACACACACACACACACACACACATACACATACATGCACACACGTGCGCACACACACACACACACACACACACACACACACACACACATACACACATACACACATACACATGCACCCAGGCACGCACACATGCATGCGCACACACACACACACACACACACACATACGCACGCATCCAAGCACACACACACACACACACACACACACACACACACACACACACACACACACACACACACACACACACACACACACACACACACACAGGTATGTGTCTTCCATCCAGTAGTGTTAGATGTGAATGGATATGTGTGTGCTTGTTCAGTTTCCCTCTTGTTAAATGACCTTCAGCAAAAAAAAAGAAAACGCACTTAAAAGCAGACATCTGTAATTGCCTTATCAGGCTAGTTCAGTACCTCTTTCCCTGGTCTAAAAAAAATGACGTCGTTTTGGAATCCATGAGAATATCTGGCAGACAGTACCCGTTCTTTTGGGGAGTGGACCCCCAACTCTCTCTCTCTCTCTCTCTCTCTCTCTCTCCATCTCTCTCTCTCTCTCTCTCTCTCTCTCTCTCTCCATCTCTCTCTCTCCATCTCTCTCTCTCTCTCCGTCTCTCCATCTCTCTCTCTCTCTTTCTCTCTCTCTTTGCCGCCAACTTTGCTTTGTTGGCAGGAGTGACCCAAATAAAAGCAGCCACATCAGTCATTGGGGGGAGTACACTTGGTTCAATGAAGTGATCCATTGAACTGAGTGTGTTCTCTCTCTCTTGCTCTCTCTCTCTCTCTTAGCCAATTACGTAGTGTCCTGCATCCTTTCTCTTGTTTTTTTCTCTCACACTTTTTATTTTCCCTCCTTCTTTCCTGAAGGCCTGGGTGAGCCCTGATAGGCTTGCTGGGGATAAAATCTGGGGTTTGGGAGAAGAGAGGGACATTTGGGAGCGAGATGGCAAGAGGGACGGTGGCGTCGTTCCTACATGGATTCCTTCTCCTGGTTCTGTGGCAGCCCTCACTGCAAGGAGGTAGGTCATCTTCACTATGGAGATATGTACAGTATACACACCTGTAGAACACCTGTGGCCCAGGTGTCCTTGTGGGGAGGAAACTGTGGCATCTTGAAAGTTGTTCAGGTTTTTTGCATGTGTCTTTTTACCTTGTGTATTGGGAGGGTACTCCCCTCACCCACCACAGGTCTGTATTGTGGAAGCCATCTAGGTGATGCAGCACAGCAGCCATTTTGTGCCAGAATGCTCCTCTCTGAATAGGTTTAGTAGAAGAGATGTGTGCATCTGTGAAGGGGTGCAGGAGGGGTCCAAGTGCTCAGCTGCAGGTATTGAGGCCATGGTAAAAGCATGGTAAAAGGGTCCACATTTCTCCATAAATGCTGAAGAAAGGTTTTCTGAGTAGTTTAGGAGTAATATTGTGTATGTGTATTGAATTGAACTCGACCACTTTTCTTTTACTGGTTTTGTTTAGAAACACTAATGTCGCACAAATATGCAGAGGTGTGCATAACTTTAACTAAAGCTGTTAGCTGTCTCATCTACACTGGTTACTCTTAGATGTATGGTTTGTAGAATGCAGGTGTTGCAAAAGTGTCTTAAAGATTGTTACACACTGTACAACCAAAACATATATAGACTCTAAGCTTTTGGAAAACATTTTACAATGAATGACATTGTAGTAAAAGCCTTTGAAGCTTTGACAAATCTGAGTGTATTTTCATTCTGGTATTCCCTCCTCATGGAAGCAGAGAGTGCTCATAGTCCAAGCCCCACTCTGCTCCAGGTCGTTGCATCATTTGGAATTACCGCCCAAGATCCTGTCCCACGGGCACAGGGAAGAGTCAGATTGGTTGTTGGGTTTCCGAGCTTTTGTGATGGGTCAATAGATGGTTACTGGTTCCTATGATCTCCTTTCTCTCTCTAGTCGGAGGTTGTAATGACATGGATAATAACAGTTTAATAACAGTGTAATAACCAAGAGGTTTAGGATTCATGCTTAGGAGGGCAACATGCAGGATAACATGAGGAATGGAAATTATTTGGAGAGCATGGCTCAGATTTGGTTAGTTAGGCTCCTCTGTCAATGTGGTGTATTCTCTCTAGTCAACCACCAAGGCTATAACACCATGATATGAACAATGAAAGCCTATCCTCTTCTTTTGAACCTTATTTAGTGTCCATATTTAGTATCACAAAGCTATCCCTCAACTTTGGTATGAGTCAAGCCCAGCCCGAATACAACCTTCTAATGTTTAGTTTCCTTTGAATATCTCCTCCAAAATGGACCTAGAACTACTACATTTGTTTTTCATGACCTCTCAAACTGTGAGGTTTCTGTCTCAAGTACCTCACAGATCAAACATAGCATTGATAAATGATGACTAAAACAAGGGGAAGGGGGGAAAGCCAAAGTTGTTTATAATTTGTTATCAAATATGGTATATGTTAGAGATCAGAAACTCCCATTTTCTGGGATTCCCATAGGACCTATTCCTGACACATGGGGGTATGTGAGCTCTTGGAAATATTTCCTTTTATAGTTGTTCGCTATCTTTTCCCTGTTTTTGGCTATCATGCCTTGTGAAACATAACATACTGAAGGTGCTGAAAAGTGTGAGAATTACGACTGAAGAAACATGCCTTTGGGATTAAGGGATGTTTCTTATCAGCTGTTATGTTTCTCTCTCTCTCTCTCTCCCCCTCTCTCTCTGTTTTCCTCCATCCCTCCATTCTTCTCTCTATCTCTCCCTCTTATCTGTCTGTCTGTCTGTCTGTCTGTCTGTCTGTCTGTCTGTCTGTCTGTCTGTCTGTCTGTCTGTCTATCGATCTATCTATCTATCTATCTATCTATCTATCTATCTATCTGTCTATCTATCTATCTATCTATCTATCTGTCTATCTATCTATCTATCTATCCATTGACTGTATATTGTATCTATCTGTGTGCGGCATCTCATGAGGTCAGAAGTCGGCATTGTGATTCAGTCCTGGTTGAAGACAGAGACAGAAACTTTGATGAAAGTGATTACATCTAATAGTTTCTTTTTTGATACATCTCGCCTACTTTTGGGTACTTCTCTTGGTATCATATGTTGTTTTAACTGTCTGCCAAGCCTCAGTTGTATTTATTGCTAACAGTTGTGAATTCCACAGGGAATGAGAGGAGAAAACTATGCTTCATTAGCTATGACAGACGACTCATAGAACTGCTAACATTCTGTCATCAGTTAAGAGTCCAGCACATTAGACCACTGTTTATGTACAGATAAGGCAAATCCTTTGTCTTTAATGAACATGGAAAACATTATTTGAAAGTAGCTGTCCCATGTGTACTGCAAGAATGAAGGGAAGCCAAGCCAAGTAATTCCTCCAGTCTTCTTTATTCTTCATCAGTGTCTCTGTCCAAACTATCAATGAATCGCTCAATCTTTTTTGTATAGCACTATTTAAACCTATTTTTTATTGAACACAACCTGCACTGTATACTGTGTGTTAATGTGCCTGGTCGTGTTGCTGTGTTTCAGGTGTGTACATACCTGCCGGTGCGGGTGGAGGAGCTGGAGCTGGATTAGGAGTTGGTCCTGGAGTAGGGCCTGGAACCGGATTTGGCCCAGGTGGAGCTGGAACCGGATTTGGCCCAGGTGGAGCCGGAACTGGATATGGGCCAGGAGGCAGAGCTGGAACCGGGTTCGGGCCTGGCGGAGGAGCTGGAACTGGACCAGGTGGAGCGGGTGCTGGTCCAGGGGGCTTTGGCCCTAAAGCTGGTGGAGGTAGATACTTCTCTACTTGTTTTCTAGTGAACTAAAGAGGTATTCAATATAATAAGGTATTCAAAGAAACCTTTATAACTAGCCCTCTTGGGGTCTAGTGGGGCTATATTTGTGTATCTATATATTTGTCTACATGAGGGTGACTGTGTGGGTTTTATGAGCATGTATATATGCTTATGACCTATGCTTATTTCACAGCTGGCTACGGAGGCCGGGGTGGTGGCCCTGGAGGACTTGGGGCTGGACTGGGAGCTGGAGGTCTAGGAGGAGGTGGTCTTGGACCAGGTGGAGTTGGACCAGGTGGAGTTGGACCAGGTGGAGTTGGACCAGGTGGATTTGGACCTGGTGGAGCCGGGCCTGGAGGCTATGGAACTGGTCTTGGACTTGGTGGTGCTGGTCCTGGCGGTCTTGGTGGAGGTTATGGAGCTGGAGGAAAGCCACCAAAGACAGGTGGGACATCTTCCAACCACTTATACACCTAATGCACCTCAGGCCATTTTATTCATAAGAAACAAACTTGACAGAGGTACAGTACACAGTCTAAATAGCAAGGTTTAAAGAACATTAGTTCTTTATTAGTTTATTATTCATTAGTTTAGAGGATATACTTTAAGCCACAGCCATCCAAAGCATTACGCTGCAGCTTTGGAGAAGTGCGATCTATCTATTGAGTCTTATTCCTCAGGAGCTGGCTATGGTGGTCGGGGTGGGGGCACTGGAGGACTGGGCATTGGACTGGGAGCTGGAGCTCTAGGAGGAGGTGGTCTCCGACCAGGTGGAGTTGGACCAGGTGGAGTTGGACCAGGTGGAGTTGGACCAGGTGGACTGGGAGCAGGTACAGTATCTTGCTTATTGGGATTGAAATATATACTGTACACCTAATGAGGTAATCTGTGACAAATCTGAGCCCAAATAGAATATCAATGTAGAGATGTATAAGTCACCCCTTTACAGTCTCAGGCAAAGGCAGGGGTCTACAGATTACACTGTGATCTAGTGAGATACAGTGTTATATTGATTATTATCTTCCCTTGGGTGCACATTAAAATGATCTCATATCTCTTTTGTTCACAGGAGTTGGTGTTAAACCTGGAAAATCAGGTAAGAAGTAGGAAAATAAAAGATGTAAATTGGTTCCTTGTAGTAATCATAGACTGTGATACCCTCATAGATACCCTCATAGATACCCTCATAGACACCCTCATAGATACCCTCATAGATACCCTCATAGATACCCTCATAGATACCCTCATAGGCACCCTCATAGATACCCTCATAGGCACCCTCATAGATACCCTCATAGATACCCTCATAGATACCCTCATAGATACCCTCATAGATACCCTCATAGGCACCCTCATAGATACCCTCATAGGCACCCTCATAGATACCCTCATAGATACCCTCATAGATACCCTCATAGACACCCTCATAGACACCCTCATAGACACCCTCATAGATACCCTCATAGATACCCTCATAGATACCCTCATAGGCCTGCCAAACAACATAGACCCTTGTTTGCTAAATGTGTCAGTCAAGTTCATTAAACCAGGGGAACCCACCAACCCAGCCCTTCTTCTTCTATATTGCTGGGAGATTAGAGATTAGGGGTGATGATGGACACATTGAGCCCCTTTCGCTTCAGCAAAGAAGCCCAAACAACATACTCCCTCCTACACTAATCTGTACTTTCATCACTTGTGCTTCACAATGAGTGGAAGTCCTCTGCACTGCACTCAGATCAGTGTTCAGGCCTTTCACATTGAACTGTAAATATTGTTCCTCTGGCCAGTTAGTGCACTGTGATAACGTGTACATGGATTTATCCATTATTTCATTTCCTCAAACACTGTAGCGACCATACGTTGTTATTGGAGGACGATACACATTCACACTCTCTCTCACACACACACACACACACACACACACACACACACACACACACACACACACACACACACATTAGGCACGGCAGAGCCCTGATAAAGTCGTCACATCAGTCCGAGAGTGATTTGCTTTGGAATGTGGTCCTTCCCTGTTGGAGATCCTAACATGCGGGTCGCTTATGTAGGATGAAGATTGCTGGTGACGTTATCCAAGTGGTTCTTAGAGGTTATGCCCCGGCTTGTGGAAACCTTTGGATTCCACCCATTATGCCTTGAGGTAGAACATAGGTCACTGTAAGCACAGGAAGCAGACTCATGGAGCTCACAGTTTCCAGTTTACTAAAAGGTCCAGTGTTCTCCCCAGTACAGTACTCATCTACACAATATCCACAAAGTCTGTGTTATTGCTACATGGCCCCACCCAGAAGAAAAAGACCCAAACAACCTCCTTGTGTCACCTGAACCAGCTACCATTGAGGGCAACAAAAAGTAGAACATGACTATAGAATTCCATTTTGCACAACAAATAGATGTTTTAGAATTGTTGTGAATTATGGATTGATTATGTTTTTTAGCTTATGAGAAGATGATTAGGCCTAGGAGCGAAATGCTTTATGTCTGTCTGCAGTGCCTATTAGAAAGACCAATTTCTAATGATGCATATGGACTCAGTTTTTCATATTGTGTATAGGCCTATACCAATAAACCGTGGAACGAAAACTGGACCAGTGGGACAGCTTAGGTTTTTGTAGGAACCCCTCTGAAGTAACGGCTCTCACTTTAACAGCTGACCAGAGAATGAGAAGTATTTGTTGAAACCACAACGAACATTGATCTGAAAAGCTGTGACCCAGAAGAGGGTGATCATCTCTCCCATGTCTCTCTGGGTTCTCTCTCAGGTTCTCTCTTTGTAGTGCCTCCAAATGATTGAGTTCCCTCTCTATTGTATTGTAAATGTTCACTGACCCGACCGTAGCCGAGCCCATTGAGAGTCTTAAATGGTTTTAACTCAAACATCCACACTTCAAACAAGTTTTTGAAAATGTTCCTGGGAACATATTAGTCCTGCGGAGGTTTATCAATCCACAGTATTAGTGTCACAGAAAATGCAGCCAGAGAAGTGTCACATTACCAATGGGTCGAGGCACAAAGGTCCAGATTGAATTGATTAATACATGAGATATAGTATTCTATTCTCTATATCTGGGGATAAAACTGAATTGGCCACAAGAGGGTGCATTAACTTCTCCAAAGCCTCTTATCAATATAGAACATCTCTGTGTTTTCTTTCCTCAGTTTTGTGTTCCAGCTCTGCCTCCTACAACAATTCAATATGCCTTACAAGAAAATGAAAAACGACTGCAGCATGTAACGTCGCTATCAAACATTTAGGGACAAAAAAATATTAGGACTCATGTTTTCTCTCCAGAGTTTATGAAAATTGTTCTGTGCTTCTGTGGCATGGTCATGAAACTGCTTGCAGTATCCACAAAGCAATGGTGACCTCATGTGGTTGATCTATTGAAAAGCAGATGCAGAGCATGATGTGTCTCTCCTATGTCCCCATCAGGATACGGAGGCCTTGGAGGAGGGGGCTTCGGTGGAGGAGTACTGGGAGCAGGAGGCCTTGGGGCTGGGGGACTGGGATCCAGAGGTCAGGGTGCTGGAGGTCTGGGTGCTGGAGGTCTGGGTGCTGGAGGTCTAGGAGCAGGCCAGGGTGCTGGATACAGACCAGGAGGTCAGAATATGTCTTCAAGTTTCATATGGGTTAAAGCTATTTCAATCACAGATTCAATTAATAAAAAAAACAAAAACCAGCATTCAGCCCAACTGAAGGGCTCACACTCTTCATGAGGTGCTCATGGCAATTCTTATACTGTATGTCATTGTAATCAAAGTCTTAATCTTGGTCCTTGATTTATTGCATATACAGTCCAGTATGTGAAATGTTTGTCCCCCGGATGTCTTCAGCCCTTGTGGTGTAAAATGTTGGTGACTATAAAATAGTCTTCCTCTCCTCTCCCAGGTGGCTATGGAGGCTATGGGGGTTACGGCGGCCCTGGTGGAGGTCAGTATCCTGGGGCTGGGGGAGCAGGCCAGAAACCACCCAAAACAGGTACAAGCTCAGGGAAGACGGGGGTGTGTTGAGAATGACCAACTTCATAGACACAGAACTCTGTAAAAAATATATATACTATGTTCATGTCATATTTTTCTTCTACATTAGGAGCAGGATATGGGCCTGGTGGCGGAGGAGGATATGGTCCCGGTGGTGCAGGAGGATATGGGCCTGGTGGCTTCGGTC
The DNA here is from genome assembly GCF_951799395.1 of Argentina silus. NCBI lineage: Eukaryota > Metazoa > Chordata > Actinopteri > Argentiniformes > Argentinidae > Argentina > Argentina silus. The sequence goes on along the minus strand of NC_139656.1, from coordinate 6,841,987 downwards.
CTGGTGGCGCAGGAGGAGTTGGGCCTGGTGGTATCGGTCCTGGTGGCGCAGGAGGAGTTGGGCCTGGTGGTGCAGGAGGATTTGGGCCTGGTGGCATCGGTCCTGGTGGCGCAGGAGGAGTTGGGCCTGGTGGTGCAGGAGGATTTGGGCCTGGTGGCATCGGTCCTGGTGGCGCAGGAGGAGTTGGGCTTGGTGGCATCGGTCCTGGTGGCGCAGGAGGAGTTGGCCCTGGAGGCTCTGGTGGGGTTGGACCTGGTGGCGCTGCTGTGCCAGCTGGAGGTTAGTGATAAAGCCTACAAATGCCAAGGCATCCACATGGAACATATAAAATAGCATAGAGGTGAGAGCACAGTTGCATTGTGTGAATGTAAATGAATTAGGCAGTAGGGTAAATAAAGGAGATGATATGCAACATTACTATACATTGCAAGGACATAAATAATTTCTTTAAAACGTATGCTGCTTACAGTACTGTGCATTACACTAAGTTGAAATATACATTGATGAGGTGTGCCTTGTTCCCTGTCTCAGGGCCAGTTCTGCCTCAGACTGGAGTCCCTGGTGGAGGAGCTGGAGGGAAGAGCAGTGGGAAAGCCAACAAAGTGCCAGGTAAACTACAAATCCCAGAGGCTACAAACCCCATATTTAATTACAGATTTAGAGGTTGTGGTTTTATTGAAGACTAAAACTGTTGATTGTGCACCAAATTGTACATGGTCATGACTGGCATGTACTGTAATAATGATGCTGTAGCTAGGTGTCTTTATTCATATCCTCCATCTTGTCCATACAGGTATTGGAGTACCTGGACTCTATCAAGGTGGAATCGTACCTGGCCAAGGTATGTCTGGACACAAAAAAGCTTTGAAAGATTTGAGGTTGCACTTATGTAGATGACCCAGTTATAATTACACGTACAGTAACTTGGCTGATTCTCATCGCATCCCCTTTCACGTGCTTAGGTTTTGGAGGGCGTGGTGTTCTTCCTGGTGTGGCTACGGGATCTGGACTTGTACCCCAAACTGGTGAGTCTGTCACTCAGTCAGTCATACTAACCCTAACGCTGACCCTTACCCTTAATCTGTCAAACTTTGTTGCAATATTTTGCAACCCTGCTCTGACTCTCTCTCTCTCTCTCTCTTCCTTACAGGGGCAGGAGTGCTCGGTCAGGGGGGAGCTGGAGCTGGTACCGGTACTGGAGGTGAGTGTTTATCCAACCGAGAGAGAGACAACTACAGAAGGAATGTTTCAAACTAAAAATGTATTGGATTTGAAATACAATATGTTCACACATCTAACAAAGAAAGTAAACATAAGGTATCTCATCCAATATGTCAAATTTCTTTTCATCTTCAATCAGATGGTGTTGTTTAGGATTTTCTAAGGCCTGTTTATTTCTCTTCTCAGCTGGTCGAGGTTTCGGTGGACAGCAGTTGCCAGGAGTGTTCCGTGGATACCCCCTCATATCACCCAAATCAGGTACTCTGGAGTGAAGATACACTTTAGTTAACAAACCCTGTTTTAAATGTTCCTTTGAAATACAAACCAACTCAATATAATTCATCATTAATCCAGTAAAACTCAGGATAAGATCAAAGCCCATATGCCCTCCCTCTGTATTGTTTATATTTGTCTCTTATCTCCTCCTTCTCTCCTACTATTCAGGAGCTGGCAAATCAGCAAAGTCCCAGGCCAAAGCTGCTGTTAAGTATGGTAAGACTGCCCTAGGGTGACAGAGGAGAGGTGTTATATATACCCAGATATATCATACTACATCAGTGGTCTAGAGAGATGATGTCAGAGATGACAACTGTATGTCCCCTCTCCCAGGTGGAGGCGGAGCTGGAGCGGGAGGTGTGCTTGGTCAAGGGGGTTTAGCTGGTGCTGGTGCTGGTGCTGGTGCTGGTGCAGGTGGCGTACCTGGTTATGGTGGTGGGGCTGGAGCAGGATGGGTACCTGGCGGTGCAGGCGGAGTTCCTGGAGCAGGCGGCGTACCTGGCTCAGGTGGGTATGGATACCCAAGTGGAGGGGTCTATCCAGGGGCAGGTCTTGGTGCAGGAGGTGTCTACCCTGGGGGTGAGTTAGAGCGAAGGATGAAAAGAAAAGAGAATATCTTACCAATTAAGTTTTTAGATGTTCCCAGTGATTTAATGTAGCAGTGTTTCTATTATTATGGTTGAAACATTGGCACAAAGCAAATTCAAATCAATCAACCTCTTCAGTAAAACCCTCAGAACATAAAAACTAAGTGGAGGTATTAGACTTTATTTTCTCATCTGATATCTGATATCAGATTCTGATATGAAATCTGATAGATTACCTCCAACCTCCCACTGGGCTCCTCCCGCTGAATTCAGGACGCTCTAAATTACATGTGATGGATGCATCTGTTGATTTGAGTTCCTAACATCTGGAGCCAAGGCACGCAAATATGGTGCGGATTTCATCTCCACATTAATTTACATGCTTGTATGATAGACAATCAATACTGTGCCATGACTACTCACTCTCTTTTAAAAAAAATTGAATTGCTTATGTCAATCGGGGGTGCAGGCACTGGAGTCGCTGGTGGGGCAGGAGGAGGACCTTTAGGGGGAGCTGGTGCTGGACTCGGCCAGGGAGGAGTGCCTGCATCTGGGATTGGAAGTGGAAGTGTGACTGGTGGAGCAGGAGGTGGTTACGGACCTGGTGGCAGCTATGGACCTGGTGGCGGAGTAGGTCCTGGTGGTGTTGGTTATGGACCTGGTGGTGCCGGAGTTGGACCAGGTGGCGCTGGTTTTGGACCTGGCGGTGGAGTCAGACCAGGAGGCACTGGGACAGGACCAGGAACTGGAGGTACTTTAGGATCAGAGCAATCGGGGTGTAATTTAGTAAAGATTTTGACAGATTTTAACTGATCTCCTGTATTTCAATCACATTTGGTTTGTTTTACAGGATATGATGCAAATGCAAAGGCTCGCAAATACGGTGAATATATCCATCCTCTTTTTATGGAATCTTTGTAGTTATAGCATTAGTTCAATTTTGATTTATAATAAACTATTGGGAATAATAAACATGATAAAGCTACATGTAGTGTTGAGCCTCACCTTCCAGTGCATTGTTTGTAAATGTAACGTAGCAGGTCTGCTCCAGTTGTTTGAGCAAAAACAAAAACATGACATAATTACTGTGTAATAACATAGAAATGACATTTCAGCATGCACTTTTTACAGCTAAATACCATAGTAAAGCATAACTGGTCTCTCTGCCACCACTGATAGGTATGCTGAGTGGTGTGGGCGGGACCCCAGGCGGGGGTCAGGCTGCTGGCCTTGGAGGAGTACCAGGAGGGGGTGCTGGGACCGGACTAGGCCAGGGAGGAGTCCCCGGTTCTGGGCTTGGGGTTGGAGGAGTGCCTGGTGGTGGCTATGGTCCCGGTGCTGGTGGTGGCTATGGTCCCGGTGCTGGTGGTGGCTATGGTCCCAGTGCTGGTGGTGGCTATGGTCCTGGTGGTGTTGGTTATGGACCTGGCGGTGCAGGAGTTGGTCCTGGTGGCACTGGTTATGGACCTGGTGGTGCCGGAGTTAGACCAGGGGGTGCCGGAGTTGGACCAGGAGGTGCTGGAATGGGACCGGGAACTGGAGGTACATTTGGATCTGAGCAATTGGGGGGTAATACAGTAAAGATTTTGACTGTTTTTAACTGATCTCCTTTGCTGGAGCACAGCAGAGACCATCGCTTTGTGTTGTACCTCAACTAAGGAAACTGCTGCTTGGATCAGATATGAATTAAGTCTCTATTCATGATGTGTATTTCATTAAAACTGGTTTTGTGTTACAGGATATGATGCAAATGCAAAGGCCCGGAAATACGGTTAGTTTATCCATCCTCTTTTTAAATGTTCCATGTATGGACTTTCACAACAAAACATCTTTGTAAATACATTTTTAGTTTTAGATTTACTTTTTCATTTTTATTTATAATAAACTTTATTTTTTTATAAAGTAAAGGTAGTGTTGAGCCTCACCTTCCATTGCAGCTCTAGTCCAGTTGTTTGAGGAAAATATGATGTAATTACTATGTAATGACTATGTAATAAAGTCAGCATTACATTTTTAAAGCTAAATACCATAGTAAAGCATAACTGGACCTCTGCCATCACTTATAGGTATGCTGAGTGGTGTGGGCGGAACCCCAGGCGGGGGTCAGGCTGCCGGCCTTGGAGGAGTACCAGGAGGGGGTGCTGGGACCGGACTAGGCCAGGGAGGAGTCCCCGGCTCTGGGCTTGGTGCTGGAGGAGTGCCTGGTGGTGGCTATGGTCCTGGTGCTGGTTATGGACCTGGTGGCGGAGTTGGTCCTGGTGGTGTTGGTTATGGACCTGGTGGTGCCGGAGTTAGACCAGGCGGTGCCGGAGTTGGACCAGGTGGTGCTGGTTATGGACCTGGTGGTGCCGGAGTTGGACCAGGCGGTGCTGGTTTTGGACCTGGCGGTGCCGGAGTTGGACCAGGTGGTGCTGGTTATGGACCTGGTGGTGCCGGAGTTGGACCAGGCGGTGCTGGTTTTGGACCTGGCGGTGCCGGAGTTGGACCAGGTGGTGCTGGTTATGGACCTGGTGGTGCCGGAGTTGGACCAGGTGGTGCTGGTTATGGACCTGGTGGTGCCGGAGTCAGACCAGGAGGAACTGGGACGGGACCAGGAACTGGAGGTACATTAGGATCTGAGCAATTGGGGGGTAATACAGTAAAGATTTTGACTGTTTTTAACTGATCTCCTTTGCTGGAGCACAGCAGAGACCATCGCTTTGTATTGTACCTCAACTAAGGAAACTGCTGCTTGGATCAGATATGAATTAAGTCTCTATTCATGATGTGTATTTCATTAAAACTGGTTTTGTGTTACAGGATATGATGCAAATGCAAAGGCCCGGAAATACGGTTAGTTTATCCATCCTCTTTTTAAATGTTCCATGTATGGACTTTCACAACAAGACATCTTTGTCATTACAATATTAGTTTTACATTTATTTTTAAATATTGATTTATAATACACTTTATTTTCATAAAGGAAAGGTAGTGTTGAGCATCACCTTCGAATGCATCGTTTGATATTTCAAGGTAGCAGCTCTACTCCAGTTATTTGAGGAAAAGATGATGTAATGACTATGCAATAATATAGTAATAACATTTCAGCATGTAATTTTAAAACTAAATACCAAAGTAAAGCATAATTGGACCTCTGCCACCACTGATAGGTATGCTGAGTGGTGGGGGCGGGACCCCAGGCGGGGGTCAGGCTGCTGGTCTTGGAGGAGTACCAGGAGGGGGTGCTGGGACCGGACTAGGCCAGGGAGGAGTCCCCGGCTCTGGGCTTGGTGCTGGAGGAGTGCCTGGTGGTGGCTATGGTCCTGGTGCTGGTTATGGACCTGGTGGCGGAGTTGGTCCTGGTGGTGTTGGTTATGGACCTGGTGGTGCCGGAGTTAGACCAGGCGGTGCTGGTTTTGGACCTGGCGGTGCCGGAGTTGGACCAGGTGGTGCTGGTTATGGACCTGGTGGTGCCGGAGTTGGACCAGGTGGTGCTGGTTTTGGACCTGGCGGTGCCGGAGTTGGACCAGGTGGTGCCGGTGTTGGACCACGAGGAACTGGGACGGGACCAGGAACTGGAGGTACATTAGGATCTGAGCAATTGGGGGGTAATACAGTAAAGATTTTGACTGTTTTTAACTGATCTCCTTTGCTGGAGCACAGCAGAGACCATCGCTTTGTATTGTACCTCAACTAAGGAAACTGCTGCTTGGATCAGATATGAATTAAGTCTCTATTCATGATGTGTATTTCATTAAAACTGGTTTTGTGTTACAGGATATGATGCAAATGCAAAGGCTCGTAAATACGGTTAGTTTATCTATCCTCTTTTTAAATGTTCCATTTATTGACATTCACAAGAAGACATCGTTGTCATAACAGTTTTAGTTTTAGATTTATTTATCCATTTTGATTCATGATAAATTGACGCGTAGTGTTAAAAAAAAGGTACATGTAGTGTTGAGCCTCACCTTCCAGTGCATTGTTTGTAAATGTAACGTAGCAGCTCTGCTCCAGTTGTTTGAGCAAAAACAAAAACATGACATAATTACTATGTAATAACATAGTAATGACATTTCAGCATGCATTTTTTACAACTAAATACCATAGTAAAGCATAACTGGACCTCTGCCACCACTGATAGGTATGCTGAGTGGTGTGGGCGGGACCCCAGGCGGGGGTCAGGCTGCTGGTCTTGGAGGAGTACCAGGAGGGGGTGCTGGGACCGGACTAGGCCAGGGAGGAGTCCCCGGCTCTGGGCTTGGTGCTGGAGGAGTGCCTGGTGGTGGCTATGGTCCTGGTGCTGGTTATGGACCTGGTGGTGGAGTTGGTCCAGGCGGAGCTGGTTATGGACCTGGTGGTGCCGGAGTTGGACCAGGTGGTGCTGGTTTTGGACCTGGCGGTGCAGGAGTTAGACCAGGCGGTGCTGGTTTTGGACTTGGCGGTGCCGGAGTTGGACCAGGTGGTGCTGGTTTTGGACCTGGCGGTGCAGGAGTTAGACCAGGCGGTGCTGGTTTTGGGCCTGGCGGTGCCGGAGTTGGACCAGGTGGTGCCGGAGTTGGACCAGGAGGAACTGGGACAGGACCAGGAACTGGAGGTACATTAGCATCTGAGCAATTGGGCGATAATACAGTAAAGGTTTTGAAATTACTGCACAGCAGAGACCATCGCTTTGTATTGTACCTCAATTAAGGATACTGCTGCTTGGATCAGATATGAATTAAGTCTCTATTCATGATGTGTATTTCATTAAAACTGGTTTTGTGTTACAGGATATGATGCAAATGCAAAGGCCCGGAAATACGGTTAGTTCATCCATCCTCTTTTTAAGTGTTCCGGACTCTCACAACAAGACATTTTTGTACTAATTGCATTGTAAGTTTATATTTATTTTAAAATATTGATTTACAATCAAATTTATTTTCATAAAGGAAAGGTAGTGTTGAGCATCACTTTCTAATGCATCGTTTGATATTTCAAGGTAGCAGCTCTACTCCAGTTGTTTGAGGAAAAGATTATGTAATGACTATGTAAAAACATAGTAATAACATTTCAGCATTTAATTTTAAAGCTAAATAACATAGTAAAGCATAACTGGACCTCTGCCACCACTGATAGGTATGCTGAGTGGTGTGGGCGGGACCCCAGGCGGGGGTCAGGCTGCTGGCATTGGAGGAGTACCAGGAGGGGGTGCTGGGACCGGACTAGGCCAGGGAGGAGTCCCCGGTTCTGGGCTTGGGGTTGGAGGAGTGCCTGGTGGTGGCTATGGTCCTGGTGCTGGTGGTGGCTATGGTCCTGGTGCTGGTGGTGGCTATGGTCCTGGTGCTGGTGGTGGCTATGGTCCTGGTGCTGGTGGTGGCTATGGTCCTGGTGGTGTTGGTTATGGACCTGGCGGTGCAGGAGTTGGTCCTGGTGGCACTGGTTATGGACCTGGTGGTGCCGGAGTTAGACCAGGGGGTGCCGGAGTTGGACCAGGAGGTGCTGGAATGGGACCGGGAACTGGAGGTATATTTGGATCTGAGCAATTGGGGGGTAATACAGTAAAGATTTTGACTGTTTGTAACTGATCTCCTTTGCTGGAGCACAGCAGAGACCATCGCTTTGTATTGTACCTCAACTAAGGAAACTGCTGCTTGGATCAGATATGAATTAAGTCTCTATTCATGATGTGTATTTCATTAAAACTGGTTTTGTGTTACAGGATATGATGCAAATGCAAAGGCCCGGAAATACGGTTAGTTTATCCATCCTCTTTTTAAATGTTCCATGTATGGACTTTCACAACAAAACATCTTTGTAATTAAATTTTTTGTTTTAGATTTACTTTTTCATTTGTATTCATAATAAAGTTAATTTCTTTATAAAGTAAAGGTAGTGTTCCATTGCAGCTCTACTCCAGTTGTTTGAGGAAAATATGATGTAATTACTATGTAATGACTATGTAATAAAGTCAGCATTACATTTTTAAAGCTAAATACCATAGTGAAGCATAACTGGACCTCTGCCACCACTGATAGGTATGCTGAGTGGTGTGGGCGGAACCCCAGGCGGGGGTCAGGCTGCCGGCCTTGGAGGAGTACCAGGAGGGGGTGCTGGGACCGGACTAGGCCAGGGAGGAGTCCCCGGTTCTGGGCTTGGTGCTGGAGGAGTGCCTGGTGGTGGCTATGGTCCTGGTGCTGGTTATGGACCTGGTGGCGGAGTTGGTCCTGGTGGTGTTGGTTATGGACCTGGTGGTGCCGGAGTTGGACCAGGTGGTGCTGGTTTTGGACCTGGCGGTGGAGTCGGACCTGGCGGTGCCGGAGTTGGACCAGGAGGAACTGGGACGGGACCTGGAACTGGAGGTACATTAGGATCTGAGCAATTGGGCTGTAATACAGTAAAGATTTTGAAATTACTGTTTTTAACTGATCTCCTTTGCTGGAGCACAGCAGAGACCATTGCTTTGTATTGTACCTCAACTAAGGAAACTGCTGCTTGGATCAGATATGAATTAAGTCTCTATTCATGATGTGTATTTCATTAAAACTGGTTTTGTGTTACAGGGTATGATGCAAATGCAAAGGCCCGGAAATACGGTTAGTTTATCCATCCTCTTTTTAAATGTTCCATGTATGGACTTTCACAACAAAACATCTTTGTAATTACATTTTTAGTTTTAGATTTACTTTTTTATTTTTATTTATAATAAACATCATTTTTTTTAATAAAGGAAAGGTAGTGTTGAGCCTCACCTTCCATTACAGCTCTAGTCCAGTTGTTTGAGGAAAAAAGATTATGTAATTACTATGTAATGATTATGTAGTAACATTAGCATGCAAATTCTGAAGAAAAGTACCATAGTGAAGCATAATTGGACCTCTGCCACCACTGATAGGTATGCTGAGTGGTGTGGGCGGGACCCCAGGCGGGGGTCAGGCTGCTGGTCTTGGAGGAGTACCAGGAGGGGGTGCTGGGACCGGACTAGGCCAGGGAGGAGTCCCCGGTTCTGGGCTTGGGGCTGGAGGAGTGCCTGGTGGTGGCTATGGTCCTGGTGCTGGTTATGGACCTGGTGGCGGAGTTGGTCCTGGTGGTGTTGGTTATGGACCTGGTGGTGCCGGAGTTAGACCAGGCGGAGCTGGTTTTGGACCTGGCGGTGGAGTCGGACCTGGCGGTGCCGGAGTTAGACCAGGCGGTGCTGGTTTTGGACCTGGCGGTGCCGGAGTTGGACCAGGTGGTGCCGGAGTTGGACCAGGAGGAACTGGGACGGGACCAGGAACTGGAGGTACATTAGCATCTGAGCAATTGGGCGATAATACAGTAAAGATTTTGAAATTACTATTTTTAACTGATCTCCTTTGCTGGAGCACAGCAGAGATCATTGCTTTGTATTGTACCTCAATTAAGGAAACTGCTGCTTGGATCAGATATGAATTAAGTCTCTATTCATGATGTGTATTTCATTAAAACTGGTTTTGTGTTACAGGATATGATGCAAATGCAAAGGCCCGGAAATACGGTTAGTTTATCCATCCTCTTTTTAAGTGTTCCGGACTCTCACAACAAGACATTTTTGTACTAATTGCATTATAAGTTTAGATTTATTTTTAAATATTGATTTATAATCACTTTATTTTCATAAAGGAAAGGTAGTGTTGAGCATCACCTTCTAATGCATCGTTTGATATTTCAAGGTAGCAGCTCTACTCCAGTTATTTGAGGAAAAGATTATGTAATGACTATGTAAAAACATAGTAATAACATTTCAGCATGTAATTTTAAAGCTAAATACCATAGTAAAGCATAACTGGACCCTCTGTAACCACTTATAGGTATGCTGAGTGGTGTGGGCGGTACCGCTGGTCTTGGGGGTGCTGGGACCGGACTAGGCCAGGGAGGAGTCCCCGGTTCTGGGCTTGGGGCTGGAGGAGTGCCTGGTGGTGGCTATGGTCGCGGTGCTGGTTATGGACCTGGCGGGGCAGGATTTGGTCCTGGTGGTGGCTATGGTCCTGGTGGCGAAGTTGGACCCGGAGCTGGTTATGGACCAAGAGGTGCAGCTGGCACTGGATATGGCCAGGGAGGAGGTCCCGGCTCTGGGCTCAGTGCTGGAGGATTGCCTGGTGGTGGATACGGACCTGGAGGTATTTTAAGATACACTGGAAGATATATTGGAGGAGAAATCAGTACTTTATTGCCTTAATGAATATTTTGGATTAGTGTGTGTTATGATTTGTACAGAATGGATGGAGTTGAATATACTGTAGGCCTGTTTGTTCATATAGTGTGTGTATTTCTCCTCTTGCAGGGTACGCGGGCGCTAAAGCACGCAAATATGGTAAGAATATAAAACAACATCACATTTAGCATACAGTATCTATCATCAAATAGTTTTTTAACCATAAATAAACTGTTTAGAATTGTTACTGTATGTATCATGTGTTCATGTATCTCTTTAATCCTGTAATCATGAGGGCATATACAATGCATGCTCTTACTTATATAGTGCTTTTTTAGCACCGTTTTTAGAACTTCAACTAAAGTATTACACAGTTCTGTGTACTGAATGTTGTTAGACTAGACTGATGTGCCATGCCTGATAAAATGTAATTCTCTGCAGGTCTGCCAGGGGGTGCTGGAGGAGCCCTGGGCGGTGGGCTGGGTAGAGGACCAGGAGCAGGTACAGGAGCTGGGCTTGGAGGAGGAGCTGGATATGGTCCTGGAGCAGGGGCTGTGCCTGGTTCTGGGTATGGAACTGGAACTGGAGCTGGGCCTGGTGCTGGTGCAGGGACTGGGTACGGTCAGGGAGCAGGAGGAGTCCCAGGACGAGGCTATGGAACTGGCCCAGGAGGTAATTGAACAGCATTAAGAGGCAAGCACAAGGCATTCACTCCAAAGCCTGCTTGCCTATCGGTGTGGTATATTCTCATGAACATACTTTATCTATAAAGATATATTCTCTTATTTTACAGGGTACGCTGGATCAAAAGCTGCTAAATATGGTATGAACATTATCTATTCATCACATATCAACATAGCAAGTTAGCAACATTTTCATGTTCCGTCCTCATCTGAACACCTGAACACCTTTCCCCTCCTCCTCTGATCACCTGTCCCCTCTCCCCCCTCAGGTAGAGCAGGGAGTGTGCCAGGTTCCGGTGGGGTCCTCGGATTCGGAGCAGTGCCTGGGGGAGGGGGTAAGTTTTAATGTATTATTCAATAAGTATAAGTCTATTTTTGTGGGTATTTTAAAGGAATATGTCAGCCAAAGTTGGTCAGTGCTGATTCTACCTTTTGACTTCTATGAACACAACTGTTAAACCCATGTCCTTTTTCTCCCCTTAGCTGGGGCTGGGTTATAACTCAGATAATGATAGAATATTACACTAGTTCAACAGGACACATTACCTCACATATTGTATAACCACACGTCAATGACATCATTAACACATCTGTCTACATAGCTGGCTATGGAGGTGGACCAGGTGGCTACGGGACTAGACCAGGTGGCTATGGACCAGGAGCCGTTTCAGGTAGGCTTCCAAGAGGATACTAGGGTTCTTCCGGGGGATATGGGGGAGAAGGAGAAGGGGGTTGGAATAGATTGGGGTATTGTATTTACAGGTATTCTTTTACTTTGAGGAAGACAGGTTGGTAAGCACAATAGTATCAATAAGTGTTCTGAGGTCTCTGCACTGACTTTGTGTCTTTGTTTGTCTGGTTGTGATCTTCAGGCTACGGCACTGGTGCTGGATCTAAAGCAGCCAAATACGGTAACATTGGTTTTATTTTGTTTGTAATACTGCACTGTAGAGATTATGAAGATGCTGCAGGTTTCACATGAGTTCTATGTCATCCCTTCTCTCTTTTTCTGAATTAATATAAATAATTAATGTGTGAAACTTAGAGGCCCATGCCAACCAGTTTTGTTTCCTGGCTTTTCTTGAAAAGAATACTCAAAGAACAGATTCACAGAGTGATTATGTTAGTCATTCACTGAGCTATTTGAGCAAGTAGCACCAGATATACTGTAGCTAGGAGCAATTCTCAAACAAATCTGTCAAAAGGTTGTTTGACTCAGTCACAAAAAAGCCGGTGGAGGAGGTTCGGAGAGTTATATGACTATAGAATGTATCGCCCAAAATACACACACTTGACCTAAATATCAATTTTGGAGTTGAATCATGTACAATAACATTGTGCAGCACCAAGATGCCATATATCAGCAAAAAAACTGAAAAACTACTAAAGTGGCCTTTAAGCTGAATACAAAGCCTCTGCTTACATTGTAGTTATGTAGGCCTACTTTCTTTTATTTTTTTGTTTCTTTCCTCTCTGTAGGACAACCAGGAGGGGCAGGAGGGGTGCTTGGTGCTGGGGCAGCTGGGGGGGCAGGGACTGGAGCTGGAGCTGGAACTGGGGCTGGAACTGGGGCTGGAACAGGGGCAGGTGTTGGAGGTAAGATCTGTGGTGTGGTGGGACAGTGGGAAAGGCTTACATTTGATTTTGGACAGGAATGTAGTTAGGCTACATTGTTTTGTGAATAGTCATATCAATAACAGAAACACTTTGCATCTGGTGGGACAGGAGGAAGCAAAGCTGCTAAATATGGTGAGTTTGTGGCCCCTGTTTTGTCCAATTGAATTGGTCTCTCGAGTCTATATGTCACATGAACTCTTCATCAAACCATTGACAATATATGCAGTGTAGGGTTCAACTGGCATACATCAATCCTTTATATTCCTATCTGATGAAAATGAGGATGATGATGATGATATGATATTTAAAACTCATAAGGAGTTCCAGGTGGGGGAGGAGGACTATTAGGAGGCACTGGGGTCCCAGGAGGTGCAGGAGCCACACCTGTCCCAGGAGCAGCAGGAGGTGCAGGAGCCACACCTGCCCCAGTAGCAGCAGGAGGTGCAGATACGGGGACAGGAACAGGAGCAGGAGGTAGGGTACACTGTACTATAGGGGCTGTAGAATAGATGGTTGGGTCTATATCATTACAATTAATTTCAACTCAGCAGTAAGAGTAGATGTTGACATATTGACATATTGGTCATCATCTCAATGCATTAATTCCCAAACAAAATCTATGTTCCTATAGCACCATGAACATTGTAGCCCATCTAACTAGAATCAACCAATCTCACTGAACATGGCAACAATCCTATCACAGAATGCAGTTCAGTACCTACTGTAGAGTAGATGATGAGCTACAGTATTCTCCCTTGTGCCCAGCGGTGTTGAGTTCTTAGGTAGAGCTGGTTCTGACCTGTTCCCTTCTTCTTCTTGCACCCTGACCTGCTCTGCAGGAGTCTCTGTGGGTGCTGGCACTGGAAAGGATGGGAAGGACGGTCTTGGGATTGGAGGTCCAGGTGGGTGTCCAGATGTTAGATGTGGAGGATATCGGAGGATGTCTAGATGACAGGAAAAGTGTATTGAAAGCACTATATGGGTGGTATCTGGCTCTAGATGTAATGGAGTCATACATTTAGTAAGTTTTAGACAAGAACACATCTCAACATTGTAATGGAAGGTAATATTCAGTTGTATGAATGAGTCCAATGTAATACTTGTTTCATTTTGTTTGTTTTATTGCATCTATAGAAGGGACCAAAGCCCCGAAATTTGGTAAGATAACTTATTGCTGTTGATTATTGTTTTCAATTCTGGTTATAGCTATGTTCATTGTAATAAAGTCAACATTTTCCCAGTGTTCCCTCAGTTCACTGAAGTATATTTTTCTGCCAGGTGAACCAGGTGGTGCTGGAGGGGTTCTAGAAGGATCTGGAAGTTCCGGAGGGCCAGGTGAAGGTATGTTTCATGATATCAAGCCATGTTTAAAAGAAGGTTAAAACTGAATTCCATGTTCTAATGTTAACACCAGTGTAAACCATTCAATCAAAATTCAAGCAATGACTGGGACACAGTGTTCTAATGTGTCAGTGGACCTGGTTTTACAGATTACTTCCTGAACTACCATGACCAGTTTCAGAAGGCATTATTATTTTAGCACCATTGTCATATGGCATCATTGCAGGAGGTACTGGCATCACTGGTGGCCCATTAGGAGGAGGCATTGATGGAGATGGGCTGGGCGGGGTCACACCTGGTGAGACAGGAATCCCTCTCTTTGGAGGAAAACCAGGTACATTTTTCACAATCATTGTAATGCATATCAATAATTCAAAAGCACCTACAGCATGTCATGCAACAGCAATTATGAATTCAGTTTTTCATTCAAATACTCAATTTCTGTTTCTCTTCTGTTTCTCAGACAAAGGACTGGGAGGGACCCCAATTCCAGGTGTGGATTATTTTCATAGAACTAGCTGACCTTCTTCTGCACATGCTAAACAAGCACTTTTTGTGTCAAGTCATTCCTGCTTCACCACCCCCATTACATCTTCTGTGCAATCCCACCAGCACCACAGTCCAGTTACAGTAGCCACTGCCCTGTTAGACACCATGTGCAGGCATAGGATGTGCAGACCAGAATGCTCTGTCATGTTCTTCAGCATATTGTTAGTTCCACACTGGATGACCCCTGACCTCTGTTGTCTCTTTTGACAGGAGACATTGCTATTGTCACTACTGATACGGCCCCTGAGGCACCCAGTAAGGCTCTTTGCATCTTGCAGTCATGTCCTCTCCCTCACACCTCACACCTTTATTCGCTTCACCTTTCTTGCTCTCTTCCTTTCTCACCACTCCTCCCTTCTCACTTCCTTCCCCTCTCATCTCCTTTTGCTCTGCTGGGAATGTTTCAGTCGCCTCGTAGCCTCTTGTTTTGACCCTTTTATGCTATTGCATTGTTTTGATCATTCATACAGCAATGCCTTTTGTATTCATCCCTGAATATTGAACCCATACAGAGACAGAGATATTTCAGTTTAGGTTTAGCACAGATCTTGTACTTTGCATACTAGTGTTTATCACTCACTACAATTGTTATGTAACTAATCAGCACTAAATGTCTGTGTCTTTTTGCAGGTGGAACTCGTGTGCCTGTCCCAGACAGTGAGTGGTTTTCTTCTATTTCAAACTTTATCACAACATTATTCACATAAATGGTTTGCTTGATATAGTTTGAACAGCTACTGCTTCATCCCCAACGTCAAGGGAGTTATAAAGGGAGTTGTTTATCTCAGTCGTTTTAGGAACAAGAACCATCATTGCCTCTGCTGCAACTGCATTCAATTTAATGATCATTTTCTGAGTCCTCCTCAATAATATGATTCTTGTTTCTGTCATTACAGTTGGTGCTGGAGTTGTTCAACCCAGTGGTAAGTCTTGTGAGTTTTTAGACTAGTGTACTCTTATTGTTGGTATTTTTTTAAAGAATATTTCAAAGCTATCTTTCCTATCCTTTCTCACAGCTGGGACAAGTGTTGGTGAGTATTTATACTTAATGTATTCTGTTTGTTCATTTGTTGATAATGATTGAAAGCTTGCATTCTACTGTAGCTTAGTAACTGTTGTCCCTATGTCTCTCTCACCTTCTTTTTCTCTCACACAACCATTCTCTATGCTCTACAGGTGGGGCAGGAGTACCCTCTGGAGGTAAGAATTAACATAACGCCTTCATTCTATGCTTGCAAACTTACTGTATATACTCGTAGCCTATGTAGTTATAACTGCCTGCCTCTTCTCTTTATTCTGTGGTCCATACTTGGGTCATGTGACTTGTGTCCATGGTGTGTTTTTGCAGAGGACTCAGGTCAAAGCCAGTCCGGTGCTGGTGAGTGTCTGTTAGATCCCCAATCCCCACATGAGGGGAAAATATAGACTAATACAGGCATGGAATAACGGACAAGGGAATACCTTACAAATGAAATACAGTATAAATGGGGTATTATACTCATATTCACCTAATATGAATGTAGACTACAGCAGGAACATAATTCTCCTTTTTAAGTCTAACAAAAAAAGAGAGATGTTGCAATTTAGCTAGCATTATTTTACAGGCTTGAAATCTCTACATGACCCACTAGAATTAAACTTGATGTCTACTAATCTCTCAGAGAGCAGTGAGGATCAGTGAAACTCCAGAGTGATCTCAAACTTTTGGTCTCTTCATCAGGTTCTTCTGGTACTTCGGGTGTTGGGTTTGGTCTGGGGTTTGGATCTGGTACTGGTGTTGGTGGGGGTACTGGTATTGGCATTGGTATTGGGGTCGGCTCCGGTGGGGACTCTGGTACCGGGATTGGTATCGGTATCGGTGTGGGTTCCGGTGGTAAAGGAGGAGGTAAATGCTCCCATGGCAGTTCAGTACAGTGTGTAACTGGACCATGTCATGATGTTGGTTTGCCTGGGCAAAGATAATCACTAATGGCCTCATGGAAGAAACAAGCTGTTGTGTTTACTGATGGTCTGCTTTGTTGCATGGTTCTACTAATAATAATACTGTGCTAGAGCAAAGACAATCTCGTTTTTGTTTGAAACAGATGCACATAGTGTACATATATGTAAACTGTAACATTTGCAGTCATTAAACAGCCTTTGAAATTAAGGCACATACTGTGTGTCTCAAAGAGCCATATACTGTACTTAGTTCAAGACTTTCACCTACAGTAGTAGGTGAATGTTGTGATCAGATTGCCTGCATCATTGAGTCAGGACATGTACTTGGTTATTGTGTTGTTGCAGTCTGGCTGTCTATATCATGTAGACCTGTGAAACACAACTACTTTCCGCTGGCACCGAAAACGAAACTAACAATTGAGTTATGCTTCCCCTCTGTGATAAACCCCCCCCAAAAAAACAAAACATAAACTATAACAATTTACCTGTACAGAGTAACCACCAATACTATTAACCTCTATGAGAACCATAATCTATTGTGCAATGCGATGTCCGACTTACATCAAGTGAGAGTCAAGTAGCTGCATTTTAACAATAACCAACAGTCTCTTCGGAGGCAAGTGAATGCACAACAACCCAAAAATATGTACTGTATGGATGCCAAATCAAACTCAGTCCTTCATTCAGACCCTCTTCCCTGACTAACAGTGAGTAACTGTAAAGGTAATATCATGTGTTAAGTCACTGGACCATGTTTTTACCAGGTTCAGGCACAGGCGTCGGTATAGGTATCGGTATTGGTGCCGGTGGAAAATCATCTAAAGAAGGAGAAGCAGGTGATGGTCAAATGATGTTTGATTTGCCAAAATAAACTCCCATTGCGTGCCATGAAATATCGACTAACAGCTACCATATTGAATAACGCTGAATGATGCTGTATTCTGTATGCAGAATAGCATAGACTGCACTTTACAAGTTTTTAACAAGAGACTATTACAGCAGTCGTGAATATGGTGTGTCCAGGTTTCCCCCCCATCAACTTGCCTCAATAAGATTTGGGACTGAGCATTGTTTTCTCATTGCTTTTTCAGGTGCTGCTCTTGGTGATATCACAGCTGTTGGGTCACTACCTGGAGCTAAACCCATAAAGCCTCCAGGTGACAAATTAAACCTATTTATCTTTTTTTATGTAAAGGAAATAATTGCTCACATTACAACTCACGTGAAAACGTTGAAGCATTGTATTTGTCTCATATTGTGTTTCACATGTATAATACTTATAATGTACTGTATGTTGTGTACTAGGTATGTCTGCTGATTGGTCTTGATAATGTCGCTGTGTGCTACCTAGGAGTTCCAAGAGGAGATACACCAGGTGAAGGGGAGGGCGAAGGAGGTCCTGGTGGAGTAGGAGGTGGACCTGGTGGTGTAGGAGGAACTGGAGCAGGTCCTGGTGGTGCAGGAGGAACTGGAGCAGGTCCTGGTGGTGCAGGAGGAACTGGAGCAGGTCCTGGTGGTGCAGGGGGACCTGAAGCAGGTCCTGGTGGTGCAGGGGGAGCTGGAGCAGGTCCTGGTGGTGCAGGGGGAGCTGGAACAGGTCCTGGTGGTGCAGGGGGAGCTGGAACAGGTCCTGGTGGTGCAGGGGGAACTGAAGCAGGTCCTGGTGGTGCAGGGGGAGCTGGAGCAGGACCTGGTGGTGCAGGGGGAACAGTAGGAGGAGTAGGAGAAGGTCCAGGCGGCACTGGAAAACCACCCAAAGGTAGTTTTAATACATATTCAATTCTCAATTTAGTTGTTTGGTCCCTTTGAGCTGCGATTAATGTTAATGATGGTTATGATGATGATGATGATAAAAAATGATGATATTCTCAAAATAATCATAACAATGCATGGGAAGAATGGAATAAAGTGTTGCTGCCTGTAACTCTAGGTTATGGGCCGGGTGGACCTGGCAGCCTGGGTGAAGGAGTGGGTCCAGGTGGGGCAGGAGTAACCAGAGGAGCGGGTCTAGTCCCTGGGACTGGTAGTGCAGGTGGAGTAGGCACTGGAACCCCAAAACCAGGCAAAAGTGAGATATAATAACATAAAGTCAAAACTCAATCCCACAAAGATAATATTTAGGCTATGAACTCAAAACCATACCATAACAGTCCTGATGTATTGCCTGAAAGAATGGTTGAGTTCCATGTAATTATAAGCTGGTATTACTGTTTATGCTGATTATTATGCCTGTCTTCTTTTACATGATTATGTGTGTTTCTGCAGGCTATGGTGGAGCTGGTGTGGTTCTTCCAGGTGGAGGTATGTTTACCACCTGGCCAGTATGACACACACACACACACACACACACACACACACACACACACACACACACACACACACACACACTGTACTTCACATATACTTACTGTAGACACACTTTCACTGAGTTACTGTTCATAATCTCAGTAAAAACATTATAATAATGTCTTTGTACTTTTTTTTAGGCTTACGGTACCCGACTGGGGCTGGAGTAGGACCGGGCACAGGGAAGCCAGGCAAAGGTACCCTCAACTATCTCTACCACTATCTCTTTGTTTGCCTTCTCTTCCATCTATCTCTTCTACACAGGGCTTCTGTTTTAGAAACATATAATCAAATAGGGCTAATAGTGACTACCTAATCTCTCTTTCTCCTTATTTAGGATATGGGGCTCTTGGAGGACGGGGTGGGGCTGGACCTGGAGGCTATGGGGCTGGTCCAGGGGGGTACGGAGCTGGACCAGGGGGCTATGGGGCTGGGCCTGGTGGCTATGGGGCAGGGCCTGGAGGATATGGAGCTGGACCTGGGGGCTATGGGGCTGGTCCAGGGGGATATGGAGCTGGACCTGGGGGCTATGGGGCTGGTCCAGGGGGATATGGAGCTGGACCCGGAGGCTATGGGGCAGGGCCTGGAGGATATGGAGCTGGACCTGGGGGCTATGGGGGTGGGCCTGGGGGATATGGAACCAAGCCAAACAAGAGTGGAGGCAGAGGTGTTGGTGGAGGGCTGGGTGGAGCTGGCAGCCTAGGTGCTGGAGGACTCGGAGGTGGACCAGGAGGAGTGGGTGGTGGTCTAGGAGGAGGTATTGGAGGTGGTCCAGGAGTAGTAGGAGGTGGACCAGGAGGAGTGGGTGGAGGTCCTGGCGGCTTTGGTGGAGCTGGGGCTGGTGGTGAGTTGTTGCTCCCACTATATTCTCTCTTACTGTGCGACTAAAAGGGATAGTTCACCCAAATTACAAATTTACCTTCTTTAGCCTCGATGTATCTATACCTTTACATTTCCCTCAGTAATCTCATATATACAGTACCTTATTTAGTACCTTAGAATAATCTACTACAGTATATACCTGGAGAGTCAGCAACATTCACCTGCATAATACAGTCTCTCTCCTATTATAAAGATAACACTCTCTAGATTCCCTTGTAAAAGATCATTTAATTGTATTTTTTTTTCAGGTCCCAGATATCCCGGTGGTGCAAGAACTGGCACTGGTACTGGAAAACCACCCAAAAGTATGCCATCAACACATTATGTGCTTTACTCATCTGATAATTCTGTTTTATCATGTTAATCTGATAATCTGATCATTCATGGTGACCTCTTTTCAGGCTATGGGGGAGCTGGTGGAGGTGTTGGAGCTGGACCAGGTGGCTACGGTGCCGGACCAGGTGGCTATGGACCAGGTGGCTATGGACCAGGTGGTGTTGGGACCGGTCCAGGCGGTTATGGGGCTGGACCAGGTGGCTCTGGAGGTGTGGCTGGAGGACTTGGAGGAGGCCCTGGTGGTGTAGGAGGAGGGGCTGGTGGAGGTATGATTTTTACACATTTCCAATAACATTTTGATCAGTTAAGAGAGGTTCTAGATCAGATATAAATTGATTGATCTATTGATTGATTCTGGACTCTCAGGTCTCAGGTATCCTGGAGGTCAAGGCCCGGGAGCAGGGAAGCCAGCAAAATCAGGTGGGTGCTGTGGTTATATCATTACTATGGGTGGGGTGGTATGTATACTCTATAATAGGTGAACCAACAACCTGTCCCCAAGTTATTTTGTTTGCTTAGACTTCTCTGAAACATGACATGCATTGAAGAGATTTTAGTTCTTCATTAATATTTTGTCAAAGTACTTGATCCCAATTTGTATTTGTCACAATATGCCTTTGTCATGCTCTTCTTGTTTGACAGGTTATGGCTTCTTGGGTGGAGCTGGCTACGGACAAGGTGAGAAATCATGCAGCTCAAATCAAGTGTTGCTAACATCCTATACACACTTGTACCTGTTCAGGTGTGCCCTGTGTTAGTGCAGGTGTCACATACACACCTTAACACCTGTACCTGTTCTCCAGATGGTCGAGCAGGAGGGGTACCTGGTGCTGGGGCAGCTGGAGGAGTGGGAGGAGTCCCAGGTGAGATACCCGGAGTGTACTTGGGAATGTCCCTGGGGTGTAGGTTTAGGGGGTGTACGAGTTCTGCAGCCTCTGCCTGAGTGTAGTCCAGGCTAGATTAACATTTTACTCTGTCCTCTTTATAGGTTATGGCTCCCTTGGCGGAGCTGGCTATAGACCAGGTGAGCAAAGATTATTTCAAAGGGTTTTCCATAGCTTTCTGTCTAGTGCCTTGGTGTTGCTAAACTTGGTTATGACTGTAAACTTACAGACATACAGTATGTGCACACGTTGTCTAATTCCATAAGATGAATTTTACAGTCAACGTTGGTCATGCATCTGCTCTCTATGTGTGTTCACTGTACATAGTGTGCCAATCATGAATCACACATTGTTCAGGTCCTGCACATTGTCTATGCTTATCTAAATGGGTGGATTTTTGAGTGTTTAAACACTATGCACCTCAAATTCGTTTGTCTGTGGAGTTCTTTCATGGGTAAAGACATTATTCTTGGGCACCTGACTTGGTTGTTGAGCACCCCTCGTATTGTTCTATTGTTTGCTGGAGAGACAGCCTAACACACCTGTACCTGTTCTCCAGGTGGTGGAGCAGGAGGGGTACCTGGTGCTGGGGCAGCTGGGGGTCTAGGAGGAGGCCCAGGTGGGCTACCAGGTGAGTCACTTTGGGGCGTAGATAAAGTGTGAGGGAGTCAGTTGGGAGGGGAATATGTGGAAGTATAGCAGACGTTAGTAGAGAACAAAGCATAGTCACCCTAATATGGGTCATATCATCATACTGTGTCAACCCCAATGAAGCAGTCAATGATGTAATGTGTCCATCTGTCCTGTAGGGGGTGGTGTTCCAGGCTATGGTGATGGTACTGGTGGTGGTTATCCAGGTAAAGAGGCTCTACTTCCTTCTTTCCCATTCTCTGATATAACAATCATTACCATATCTTAATGGTTTCTAGTGGCCTCCTCCACTGTAACTGTAAGCAATGAGCGGAGGAGAGGAGGACTTCTCTCTCAAAAGTTTATATTCACATGTATTTTATATATATATATATATAAGTTCATGAGTGTCAAGGCCTTAGTTTTGTAAATGTTGATATTCCAGTGTTTTTATTGGTTCATTTGTTGTGGTAACAAATGCCTGTGTATGGACATTGAAAGGATTATCAGATGTTTATTATAACTAATCTGGGTCTGTCTCTTTCCTGTAACTCTCTGGTAGGATACGGAGGGGCAGGCCAGAAATGTAAGAAAACTATCTTTCCTCCAGAATAAACATCACAGCACATGTTATAATTAATAACACACCCAACTCCTCACTCCTCTCTCACTGTCTCACTGCATTTATGACAATAAACAATTAGACGTTGTACTGTAGGTCAAAGTTCAATTTATTATTCTAATATTGTATATTCACTCTCTCTTTGGCTCCTTTCTTCCAGCCAAGGCAGCGAAGGCAGCCAAGTATGCAGCCATGCAGGGCTTCCTGGGAGCAGGGGGCTACAGAGGTAAACAACACCAGCTAATACTCCCACTATCACATGTCACCCATGGTGATAGACATGAAACATATATTAGAACAGATCAATGTCATTATTACTCTCCCAGTTGAGAAATTCATTGTATATGCTGGAATTAATTAAATATGTCAAATTATTCACCACATACACCACACTTGACACTAGACATCACCATAGTCACACTACATTGATGATATTCTGTGTTCTGATTGGTCCTTCAGGGAGCTCTGGGTGCCAGGGTAAATACTGCGGCAGGAGGAGGAAGTGAGAGACAACAGAAGGAAGTGACCTCATTAAAAAGTGGTGCTACTGCATGATCCAGAATGTACTTTTTTTTTTTTTTTACTTGTCATGGAAGCCACTGTTTCTTCCCATGCAACATGTTCAAGTTTGTTTTCATTTCAATGTGAACATCTGGTCAAACCAGAGCTCATGTTTGATTTTTCGGAGAAACCGTGATCTTTAAAGCCAAACCATAGAGTTTGACCCACTGTAACACAGTTTTGAGTTGATTACATTTGCATTGCTCCTCACATGTATCTCTGAGCAACTGTGAATCCTGCTCATGAAAAACACTGATTTTAAGGACTCCTACAGGGCTCCTTTCGACCTGTCTGTATTTGCTGACACACATTTAACAGGCTTCTCTGAAGCCTTGCTTTGGACACATGAGGCTGGATACTTACTAAGCATTAGCACCTTTTTCAATACAGGTAACAAAATACCAAGAGCAAAGCTGAAACATGAAACTGTCCACATTTAGCTGTATTGTTATTAACTTCTTTTCAACCTTCTATGTTTCAGTGCAAATGCTTAGTAAGTCTGTCCCACAGTGTCTAGAGACATCAAGAGACACACTGCTGCTATATTGGGGAAGTAAGAAAGAAAAATTCAGAAGGAGATATCTTTAGAATAGTGGTTTGATCTACATAACTACCATTTTAGATGTACTATCTCTGACACCTCAAAGGCAGTGTGTGTGTTGGTAGAGCCATGTGACTTGGGTTGAGGTGCCTGAAAATGTGCAAGTGTTTCTTCTTTTCTTTGTCTTTATTGAGAATGCAACAGTGTCTGCATTAAGGATATTAATATGTTGGATGTGGCTTGTACATTTGCAGTTGGTGAAGGTGGAATATTAGGTAACATTATGATGATGCTCACCACAAACTGGGTTTCTACACCCTACTGTGTTAAGCATTTGATAACTGCAGATAGTTTTGTCCTATTAACATTGATGCAGTTTTGTCTATTCACTCTGAACCTGAATAGTTCATTTGTTTACTTTTTAAATTATGAAGTAAAAAAAACGTTTTTTTTTCTTACTTCAGAAACTTTTCTTTTGCTTTTTAATCTGTGTGAAGGAACTTAAGTGCATTAAGACAACCTTTAATATTTGAGTTATTGGTGTGTGTGTGTGTGTGTGTGTGTGTGTGTGTGTGTGTGTGTGTGTGTGTGTGTGTGTGTGTGTGTGTGTGTGTGTGTGTGTGGGTGAATGTCTACTACTCTGATTAGAAGTTAAGCGCTTTATTTTCTACATTGTCTTTGCATTCTCTCTGACTCCAAAAATATGATCTGTGATGTCATTAAGATGAGTCAAGTTTAATGAGCTTTGTCTTCTTGAGTATTATCTACCATCAATGGGCTTACTCCAGTGTTAATATCGTTGAGCCCAGTCAAAGATAATCTGTGTTTTTAACAGTCATTTTTATGTGGCCTTTGAAGAGAATGGTTCACTTTTTTACACAGTACACAGTTCACCGTTTTTATGAATCCTTTCGTAAATAAAGAAATGACCTAACTTCTGTGTAGAATCTATTTTTTTCAGAGCAGACAAGTACACACACACACACACACACACACACACACACACACACACACACACACACACACACACACACACACATAAACTCAAAACAACTCACGTTCAACTTGTGCTCATACTCTACACTGTACATTCATCACACAACATAAAGCATTATGAAGACTAGCTGCAGTTCAGTTTGCCATACTATTCTGGGGATCGTCTTCTTTTTTAAGCCGCAAGGTGAAACATATACTTGCTCTCTGCTCAATTGCCAACGTGTTTAACATCAGAGTTCCTCTGCTGACACGGTACACCGTTCTCGTGAGTTACAGTCTGTGTCTATTCTTAGATTTACGGGACTATAAGTGAAATGAGGTTGGAAAAAGGACTTGGTGCACTTTAACTATTTTATTAAGAAGTACAAAATCTTGAAGCTCTATAAGCTGTCCTTATCTCCTACATTCTACTGTGGTGGAACTCTGCTGCCCCTGCATTTGCCCACAACCTGGGACAGAAAATTCCCTGTGTGGGGTGAATATGGTGCTTTGGGAATCAGGACTTGGGACAGTGCAGTAACTGGGGCATTCATAAAGAGATTAGGCCTGTGCAAGTGCTGATTGGTACAGAAGTGATTTATGTTCGGTTGCCTGGCCTAGTATACACACACACTCTCTCTCTCTCTCACACACACACACACACACACACACACACACACACACACACACACACACACACACACACACACACACACAGACTTACAGTTGTCATGTATCTACAGTATTTAGCCTTAGTAAGCAGGGTTGTGCATGTACTGTATGCTGCCTCTGTAAGTATATTTTGAGGGGGAGGAGAGAAGAGTAACTCTATCTCCTGGGTGGTGGAGCGCTACATACTAAAACGCATTGAAGTGTTGTCTGGGGTTGGTTTGTAGCTGTGGCCAGTAGAGGGAGACTGGGTTGAGCCGCTGGAGTTACTGGGTCAGGGCTTTTCTCACACAGACAGAGAGCGGTGAGAGAGTTCAGACCACAGGAAATGTCTGAGCGCATGGAGAAAAACACTGCCTGCTACCGGTCGCAGTGTGTGGTAGAGAACCCACCGCAGTTACGCTGCTGTCTGAGCTGTCCTCTGCACTCGATTATTTTCTTATATCCTCTTCTCTTGTTGTGAGTTGAGTGACAGGTGTCTTTTGTGTGAGGTTCAGGACAGTATGTCAAGACAGGACCAACGGTACCGGAGAGGAATGAAAGGAAGGTAAGAACTGCTCTGTGTGTGTGTGTGTGTGTGTGTGTGTGTGTGTGTGTGTGTGTGTGTGTGTGTGTGTGTGTGTGTGTGTGTGTGTGTGTGTGTGTGTGTGTGTGTGTGTGTGTGTGTGTGTGTGTGTGTGTGTGTGTGTGTGTGTGTGTGTGTGTATGTGTGTGTGTGTGCGCAGCTTCACATATGGTATTTCAACATGACTGCTTCTTGCAACACATTATGCCTTCTAAAGAGCACACTACAGTAGTATGTCAGTAACTGAATAATTAAACATTCATGATGCTCTCAACATCATCCATTGGTAAAGGCTTTTGTGCAACGTTTTTACACAATAGGGTTGATTCGTTCATGCCTGAATAATCACTTTCAGTGGGATTTGTTGACTGGTTAGGTGTCACAGCAGGCTTTAGTACAGTGTATGAGTAATGTTTTCAAAAGGAAGTCCAGTGGAGTGATACAGAGGGGGGTGCAGGGGGGTGGGGGTGATGTGTGGGGGTGTTAGGGCGTTACGAGTACATGACATTTGACCTTGGTTATGACATCACACTGACGTTGGTGGGGGGGGGGGGGGGGGGTTACGGTCAGATTCTATTGTGTCTGGGAAGGAAGATCCTATGGGTTATCAGTACCACAGGAAGAGGAATTGGGATGGGATGAGGGGGTTTTGGGGATGGGGTGGTTATTATGTAAGGGACCAAGTTGTGGGAGGAGATAATTACTTTTGTGGGAGGAGAAAGGGAAGAGGGAGAAAAGCTGGGATTGCAAGGCTGGGAGAATTCCAGTGTTCTTTGTGGTCCAGATGTTGAAATGAAGCAGAAACGCAGATGTTCAGTGAACGGGTCACACATCCATCGCCAGAGGCAGAAAAACAAAGACAGGACAGAAATAAAACCACAGCTGTCTCTAACTGGTCTATTCTACATCTTAGCTGTTCTGTCTATAGTTGTTCTGTATTCAAGTGTCAAGTGTTATATGTGGACCCCAGGAAGAGTAGCGGGTGCATGTGCAGCAGCTAATGTGGATCCTGATAAACAAATAAACAAATAAATATGATGTCCTCAGATAATAGTAGAGTAGCAGATCTCTGAGCTTATACAATAGTACATCTGTGGGAACACTTTTTGTTGGTCACAAGATTGATTTAAGGCATTCCACAAGGTCCTTCATACTCTGCATATGAGTATATTATAGTGGAACTAGATCTGTTGGATCTATTGGATCGACTGATAGATTCTCGGCTTCATACTGTTTCGTACTGTTCAATGGCTTTCATAGATAATTTTTCTAAATGCTCTTGTTAGCTTTTGTCATGGAATTGAAATAAGAGTAACATTGATTTCTGGCGATTGTTTAGCATTTATCTACACAGTATGCACTTATTTATGTTCAATAATAACACAAGGAGTGGTTACTAATCTGCTTTTTTACACAAAGGACATACATCAGTCAGCAAATGTCTCTTGCACAGGAAGAAAGCTGCGCTTTTATCTCTACTTCCAAAGATTTCATTCTCCATTGTAAAACAGCATTTTCATTCTCCATTGTGACTGTACATGGCATTTACAAAAAAAGAGACAGGAAGCATTGTGCATTACTCTATCCAGGAAGTCTCCTCCCACTCCAGTGGTACTGTAGTGTCGGAAAGATAAGGACGCAGATTATTAAATACTGTACTGTGGTATGCTCTGTCCAATATCAACCCTTAGCCCGTACCTACCACTTGGGTGTTTGCAGATCTAAAGGGACTGGACATGTATAAACTGTATATGGTTCTGGCGACAGCTATCCTCCCATTGGGCTTTAGTAGAGCGTCCACCATACAGATCTGCAAAAAAACGACTGTATATACAATGCAGTCTGCGGATGTCTTAATAATAATGCTCCTTTTTGCTAAATGTAATTTCCTGTTGGAATACGTCTGCTGGAATGTTTTGGGACAACACAGTTTATTTGTTTGAGTGGATGATGCTGACGTCATCACTAAACAGAGCATGTTTTTCAATGACAGCTTCTCTGGATCAGGGTCGTGAGAGGTGGAGAGTTGGGGATTGTTGTAGAGTTTCCGTCGAGGATGTAAATAATCCTCAGGATCATGCTTCCATTTGACCTGGTACTCATCTACCTAATATCTCACCTGACCCAGACACAGGTATAATGTTCCCGCTCTGCTAAAGGGCTCATGTTACTACCCTGGAGTGAATTACTGACCAATCTCTTTCTAATCTCTCTCTCTCTCTCTCTCTCTCTCTCTCTCTCTCTCTCTCTCTCGGTAGGTGTTGTGAATGTGGCTGTATCCTGTCTCACTGGTATTATGAGCGTGAGGGCCAGCTCTTCTGTAAGCACCACTACTGGGCCCGCTATGGGGAACACTGCCACGGTTGTACAGAGGCCATCACTACGGGACTTATCATGGTGAAAGAATACCACACTATATTGTACCTTGTAATACTATACAATACAAGTACTGTTACTGTATTTATGGGCCAAACTATACACTAAACATCCTTTGGTGGTGAGAGCCACCCACTTTCCGAGCCTTCCTTCTGAGAGGTCCCAGTTTCCGAGCCTGAGCCTTGAGCGGTCCCAGTTCCTCTTGATAAGAGGATATAAGCAGTTTAATCTCCAGGTTTCAAAGCGTAGGATTTCCCTCATGAAAACATGCTGAGATTACATGCTGTGTGTGTGTGTGTGTGTGTGTGTGTGTGTGTGTGTGTGTGTCTGTCTGTCTGTGCGTGCGTGTGTGTGTGTGTGTGTGTGTGTGTGTGTGTCCTGTATGTCTCTCTCTCTCTCTCTCTCTCTCTCCCTCTCTTTGTGCAGGTGGCTGGAGAGCAGAAGTTCCATCCCGAGTGTTTTACCTGTACGAGCTGTGGGATGTTTATTGGAGATGGAGAGTCCTTCACGCTGGTGGAGCGCTCCAAACTCTACTGGTTAGTCTAGCACAGAGAGGCAGAGGGTGAGGGGGGGACAGAGGAGTGGGTGTAAGGAGTGGAGGGGGGAACAGAGAATGGTAGTGTATGAGGGGCCCAGAAGTTGAAGCACTCTCTTTCTGTCTCTCTGTCCTGTAGTGGGCACTGTTTCACCAAGGGTGTGGTGTCTCCTGTGAGAGGACTGGCCTCACCACTAACCAGGGGTCCCCACATGGTGGCGCTGGTGTCCCTCCCTGCCCACGTCGATGGCCGGCGAGGACTCACTGTATCCACGGACGCCGTGAAGGAGAAAGGGACGGCTGTCACGGTGACAGAGTGAGTTTACTGGGTCTAGGAGGGGTGATAAAGACATAAATTAGTTTGTTTATGATAGAAGAGCATCGTTTGGCAAAGCTATTACAGTAGCTGTTTATTATCGTTCGTCTAAACCACCCGACTCCCACAATACCCTCTCTCCCTCACACTACCCACCTCATCCCCCCTCAGACTGGAACCAGTCCTCCTCACACCTGACCTGTTGACCTCCATCCACGTTGGTGACAAGGTCCTGGAGATCAACGGCACCCCAGTCCAGAACATTCCACTGAATGAGGTAAGCCTCCAGGTCTCCCTTGTAAAATGGATTTTTATAACAAAATGGGATATACCTGTGTAAATAATATATAAAGAAAAAAAAAAAAGAATACACATCCTTTATCTCCAGATAAACCGTGTGATCCAGGACCCAAGCAGACCCATACAGCTGACTGTGGAACATAACCCTATCTCCCCTGAGGACCCCCACGCTTCGGACGACCCCCCGGATCTCAACAACTGTCCTGAGCCCTGCGTTCATGCTAACCTCAAGGGTTCCCATGACCTCCCCAGTCTGGAGGAGGAACCAGATGAGGGCACAGATGAACCAATCAGACTCAGCATCTCGCCCCCTCAGAACCAGGGGACGATGGGACTGCGCTCCAGACACATCCTGTAAGACTGAGTGACTCTTTAGAATCTATTTTCAGCTGGCGCAAAACAGACGCAGGTCCAACGCAGATGCATTGTCAATTTGTGTCGGTAGTAATAGGTCAAATTACCACCGCTGGAGCGTGGTCTCGCCTGCAGCCAGGTGGGTGGAGTAGCGGTAAAAGAGGTGTGTTCATGACAATGAGCAGGCCAGGTGTCATGAGATGCGCTGAAAAATGGCCATTAAAAATAGCAATAATAGTGGCCTGATGTGGTCCAGTGGTCGAGCACCATGGCCTACATTGCACACACATATGCCCATGTCGGCATTGGTTCGAATCCGGCCCACGCCCTGCTGACATACCCTCTCCTCCTTACTTTCCTGTCTTTCTCTACTATCTCTATCCAATGAAAATAAATATATATACAAAAGTGGCACTGCCCCACTCAAAATAAATTACCATTGAAAATAGCAATAATATTTCAGACACACCACTTCGTGCCACCACAAAGACTAAGAGGTTGTTACGCCGTTAAAATATAGCCCTCTGTCTCACCTTCAGCACACGGTGGAGATACAGCTAGTGATGTATCGCTTTTTGAGTTTAAGAAACTCTATATAACTTCAAATGATCTGAATTACCAATGTCTCCCTCTCCTCTCCTCCCCCCCCCCCCTGACCCCAGGCGTAGCTGCAGTATAGATAAGTCTCCCCTCTCTCCCGGTGCTGTGCTATTACTGTCCCAGCGGAGGGACATGATTCGCTCTGAGTCGCTGCGTATGGACCCTGGGGAGAAGGCCCACCGCATCTTCAGGCCCTCAGACCTCATACATGGGGAGGTGCTGGGCAAAGGCTGCTTTGGACAGGCTATCAAGGTACAGCACATACAGCCAACCAGAAACCCAGAAGTGTAATGCGCTATTTCATTACAGCCAATCAGTGTGCCCTTTGAGTGAGACATTTCACCAAGTGGTCATTTAAGTTCCTATGGCACACATGGCAGGAGTAGGAGTGTCCTGTTGGTGTCCTGACATTTACTATCATAGGCAACATATCAAAGTTATAGTATCAGGTAGATCATATCTCCTTGGGGATGTACGCCATAATACCATAGATGAAGACGTAACCCCCGTAATATGTGTTGTCAAGGTGACGCACCAGGAGACCGGTGAGGTGATGGTGATGAAGGAGCTGATCCGTTTTGACGAAGAGACACAAAAGACCTTCCTCAAAGAGGTGGGTGGGATATAACACCTGTGCTTTAGTCTTCAGGATTAAAGAGATAGTTCAATGCATTACTAGATGGTTATGTTAGATGATGGTTATCTTTCCCATATATTTAGTATTACTGAGGCCTTTCATATACCAGGATAAGGAACGATATGATGTGGCATGTGAGAGAAGACTTATGCTACCTGTGTGCAGGTGAAGGTGATGCGGTGTCTGGACCACCCCAACGTACTGAAGTTCATCGGGCTCCTCTACAAAGACAAACGCCTCAACTTCATCTCTGAGTATGTCCAGGGAGGAACTCTGAGAGAAACCATAGAGAAAATGGTTAGTCACAGTGTGTGTGTGTGTGGGGGGGGGGGGTGTGTATGTGTGTGTGTGTGTGTGTGTGTGTGTGTGTGTGTGTGTGTGTGTGTGTGTGTGTGTGTGTGTGTGTGTGTGTGTGTGTGTGTGTGTGTGTGTGTGTGTTGGGGGGGGGGTGAATGATTCATTTTCACTTTATAATATTTCACCTTGTCTAGGACAGAGATTTCCCCTGGAATCTGAGAGTGAGTTTTGCTAAAGACATCGCTGCTGGAATGGTGAGTATTTCAGCATTATAGAAGATTCCATCCTTAAAATGTATTATTTACTTTGATATGAAGTCCTCTTTTCACACTCTTTTCTCTTCTCCATCTCTGTCTCTTCCCTCTATCTTGGCCCATCTGTCTCTCTCTTTCTACCCATCTCTCCTTCTTCTCTCTCTTAACCTCTTTCTCAGGCATATCTTCACTCCATGAACGTTATCCACCGTGATCTGAACTCACACAACTGCCTGGTCCGAGAAGTGAGTATGGAACCCACTGTAAACCTCCTCTTCCCATGTACATAACACTCAGTACTGAGATTAAAAATACACTTTATTTACAATCCTGAGGTTTAGTGAGGCTTGTGTTAATTGATCTCAAATAAATATTAGTGTAATTGTAACAAATATGTACTAATTACCATGTCATTTTCATTTTGCCATGTAATTCCTAAGTATCTGTTAAATAGTCCCTTACAATAGACTACAAAATAATAAATAGGGGTATACAGTATGTAGAAGTAACTGTCTCTAATGCCACGGTCCTTTATGTTTCCCCCTATCCCTCTCTCCCTTCTCAGGACCAAAGTGTGGTCGTGGCAGACTTTGGCCTGGCCAGGCTGGTGACGGAGGAGAGGACCCAGGGCACAGCATCCTCCACAGTGAGACGCTCAGCGGGGAGACTATCCGAGGTCCGCAGGCCAGACCGGAGGAAGAGGTACACCGTGGTGGGGAACCCATACTGGATGGCCCCTGAGATGATCCATGGTGAGTATGGGGGTAGGATAAGGAGAAGGGGCTTAGGTAGAAGCTATGGGACAGAGGCAGTGTTTCCCCAAGAATGCTCCCCTAGAGTGTCAAAAGTACTGGTAACAGCCAGGGTACTACAAACATGAACACTGTCAATGAATTGTTTTCACCTCCCCCCTGGTCAGTGATGGTCTTTATGTTCATGTGTACAGTATCCATAGAGTTAGATAGAGTTTCACCTGTTCTCTCTGCTCTGTGTTTCCCAGGGAAGAGCTATGATGAGCGAGTAGACATCTTCTCCTTTGGCATCATGATGTGTGAGGTAAGAGCTCCAGAACAAGCCTCTGCATTGGGCCTATGTGGGAATAACATAGTATAAGAAACAGATCTCAAAGACTGTATACCTCTTTCAACCTAGATGCCAGAGTTTATTTCACCATAGACCACCTCTGTTATTGCCTTCTATTTTGACACATTCTAAGGAATGTTCTACATCCTATTTAATCAGATTGTTTGTGTGGTGGGACAAAACATCTTCAGATAAAATGTATAATTTCCATTGGGTTCCCATATTGAATCTAAACAAAGAATCTCTTTCTACCGCGTCTCACCACCCTTCCCCAGGTGATAGGCAGAGTGAGTGCTGACCCAGACTACCTTCCCCGGACCCCAGACTTTGGCCTTAACGTCCCAGGGTTCCTAGAGCAGTACCACCCCCCAGAGTGCCCCTCTGCCTTCCTGCCTCTGGCAGCTCTCTGCTGTGACCTGGAAGCAGATACTCGGTATGAAAGCCTGACCACACTGGGTGGTTAAGTATACATCACTATTTTGAGTAAAAATATGTAGGTCTGACCAGGGTCTCTCTCTCTCATTTGTCTTGTACCTAACCCCCCCCCCTCTCTCTCTCTATTACTCTCCCTCTCAGCCCTTCCTTCATTAAGCTGGATGAGTGGCTAGAGAACCTGCTGATGCACCTGGACATCAGACTTCCGCTCCTGTCTGAGCTGGAACATCTCTGTCTTGCCTTCTGGAAGAACCACAACCAGGAACACAATCCTACGCCTGACCACAACCACTCAGAACACCAGAAACACAGCCTCGACTACAACCATTCTCTGGACTGTGACCACAACACCGCACAGCCCCATGACCATGGCCAGTGTCAGAATAAACACGACTACCGCTGTGACCACTCAGAACACCAGAATGCAAGTGACAGCTCTGATCACAACTCTTTGGACAGACAGCCTAACCACTCGCAGCTCCCCAACCAAGACTGCTCTCAGAACTATGAACACAACCACAACAACCATGTGCCCTCAGACCATCATAAACCACACCATGACCCCTCCCAGCACCTGAACCTCAGCCCAGTGCCAGCCAGAGCGCACAGGCCCAGAAGAATATGCAGAGTGGTATGGGACAGAACCACAGAGGATAGCTCATTCCTTTGACTCTGAAACCAATGGATAGAGATGCTACAGAAAGGTTTAGGCTAAGTTGATTTCATCAGCTCTATTGTTGTTGTTGTTGTTGTTGTTGTTGTTGTTGTTATTATTATTATTATTTTTTTTTATTATTATTAGTAATACAAACATTATCATTTTGCATGAAAATATTAAGATGAAGATGGATGGAGGAGGATAAAAAGGATGACATAAAATAGTATAAGTAAAATATTGTGTATCCATTTTGATATGGCCTTTCTAATGGACTGTTTTCATCTTTTTGTAGTTATGTTTTAATGCATTTTTGTGTTTCCTTAACTGAAAGCTGTGAAACATGCTGCACTTTAAACTGTCATCATAAAATACATTGTAAGTTAACTGCAATACATTTGCTGCGCCAAATAAAATTCATTGTTGTTGAGGATATGGAATTATTCATCTAATTAATTGTTGGTTCGTTAATTAACACGTTCCTTGCTATTTCCAATTTGTCACACAAGTAGTGTGGCCAATCTCATACCTAGGCCAAAGCCTCTTTCAAAGGACATCTCTGCCCAGGGCTGCATAAAATGACAATTCTAATTATGCGCGCGCGAATATTCCAGAAAAGCATCTAGACACAAAATTATTTTTCAAATGTACTCGATTCTATTTACCGTTGTGAAGCTCGACAAACAACAGTAGGCCTACACAAAACCATGCACAACGATGAACAAGGTAAATAGCGTATTAGTGAATAATATGTGTACCAAACATGTCAGCTTCTGCCTTGCTTACAATGTTAAGACTTTAGGATTTGTTTATGATGTCCATGCCTGTGTAAACTAGTTAGCCTAGCTACAGTGTAATTACAGTGTAAGCCTGTAATTAAATATGTTAGAAAGGTAAGCTATAGCTAATAGTTTCATTTTGTTTTTTGGGTTACATTAATTGTATTACCATTTCCCCACTCCAGGCACACAGACCGAAGGGGATCTACAAGGTAGCTAACGTTAGTTACTGTAACGTTAATAACGTAGCCTGCTATGCCTTTTCTGCTTGAATTCGAACATATCATGAAATCTGACAGTCTCTGTCGACCCCTGGTGGTTAATTTAAGTAGTATTGAATAACGTTTTATTTCCTTCTTTCCATGTGGTCTATGTGTGACCACTTGATCCTGGATGTGACGATCTATCTCTCTCTCCTCTGCCACCTTAACTGTACTGCACTCAGATGGAGAGGTAGGACATACTACAGTCAAAACGACCTCTTAAGAAAGATATGAGGAAAATAGTTTTTATGACATCAGGTCAGGTCAAGTGCTGTTTAGTGATCCCAGAAGTGTTTAACAACATATCTTGTGCCATTTTCTGGTCTGGATAAATGCTGGGAATAAGTATTTTCTGTGCACCCTCATAGGCCTGTGTTACATCCTGAACACCACTCCAGTTAGGCTCTTCTCTCTGTCTGACATACATGTCCCCTCCCACCGCCCCCTCTCCTGTCAAGTTCTCCAGCCTATCGCTAGATGACACAAGGGACCTTTGGGACGTCCCTGGGGACAGTTCAAGCCTAGGGGACAGGGCCACACGGTTAGCATCCAGATATTTTCGCTTCTCCTCCCCCCTCCCTGACCACCAGATGACCACTTCCACCACCTACACCTCTGAGACTCTGTCCCGCTCTCCGCGACCCAAGAGTCCCTGGGGAAGCCTCGACCCTTATGACTCTGCTGAGGTAATGTTCTAAGGAACAGATCTGTGAACATCTTTCCCTCCTTTTGGTTTTTTTTGGGGGTAAAAAAACCAACAACTTACCTTAGATCAGTATGTAAGCCAGACCAATTCATCCCGCTCCTGGTGGTGGCAAACATTTGCAGGACCAGTTTAAAGAGCCCTTATAGGCCAATCACCTAATAATAATTGATTGGCTTCTGAGCTGCTATAATATGTTTAGGCAATGCATATCCTCTGTTTCCTGACTTTATTTCGGGTAGTTATCTATCTTGTTATCTTTTCATTAACCCCTGCAGGACCAGGATAAGGAGTATGTGGGCATTGCCACTCTGCCCAACCAGATCCACAGGAAGTCAGTGAAGAAGGGCTTTGAGTTCACACTGATGGTCATAGGTGAGGATAGGGGAATGGCACTCAGGAATTCATGCAATATCTAGTTTATCACTGTCATATCACCCTATTAGGAATGACATGATGGGAATTTGGATCGGTTTCTACTACTGAGAAGTATTCAGCAAGTATGAACAGGGTCTGTACAGCCTCTCTCTCCCTTCCACCTCCCCCTTGCTCTTTTCTCTCTAGGTGAGTCTGGTCTGGGAAAATCAACTCTGGTCAACAGTCTCTTCCTCACAGACCTCTACAAGGACAGGGAGGTGCACGATGGCCCAGGTAGGACTGTTAAGTCAAATTTAGCATCTAGTGAAACTGGTGGCTTCAAGTGGTCTTCCATTAGAAATGGAGTGACATCTCTTTTTGTTAAAAAAAAAAGATTACCTAAAGAAGTCCTTAAACTCTACTGGCCCCATATCTACTGTACTTAGATTATTTGGTTTGTGTGCAATGTTGAAAATGACTTTCCTTGAAAAGTGTTGTGTGTTTTTGTCCAGAGAAGACTGTGGGCATCACTAAGAACACAGTGGCCATTGAGGAGAAGGGAGTGAAACTCAGACTCACCATCGTAGACACACCAGGGTTTGGAGAAGCCCTCGACAACTCAGAGAGGTACTAATAGAACACAGGGCCAGATACTGTCTGATACTGTCTGATACTGCTCTAGAGTCATCTGAAGAGCTACAGGATTGTCAGCAGTTCTCCATAAGACTTGTGTGTGTGTGCGCACACACGTGTGCCTCTGTTTCTGCGCTCACATCAGATGTTTTCCCCATATGTGTGTCGTTGTAGCTGGAAGATGGTGTCTGACTACATTGACCGTCAGTTTGAAGTTTATCGCAAGGATGAGATTGGTCTGAACCGCAAGCACCTCCAGGATAACAGGGTCCACTGCTGCCTCTACTTCATCTCTCCCTATGGCCACGGGTAAGAGGGCTGACACACACTCACTATATACACAAACAAACACACACACACACACACACACACAGTGTCTGACTGAAGTTATATGACATCATTACTGCAGCATTAAGTGAAGTAATGTTAGAAGAGAGCCGGCATAAAACAGACGCAAATCCAAATTCAGGCGTATTCGCAATTTGTGTCGGCAGTAACAGGTGAAATTACCACTGCGCTGCAACACTGGCTCATCTGCACTAAGGTGGGTGGAGTAGCGGTCATAGAGGCGTGTTCATTACCAAATTGTAGTCTATAGAATCCTGTTAAGTTTTTGGGGTTTTAAATGATTTAGACTAGCATTCTGATTGGCTATCATCAAGTCACACCGTCAACACACCTCCCGATAATTTAATAATTTAAGCCCAACCTTTTAACAACACCACTATCAGGTGCACTGAGAATTCTGGCCTTGAAAATAGCATCAATATTTCAGACACACCCTCTAGTACCAGCACCCCCACCAGCGCCCGCATTTGTGTTTTTTGCACTGTTCAAATAGTATCTAGCTACTTTTTTGTACGATTTCTATGTGTTTGCTGGACGTGCTGCTTCTTTCTCTCCTAGTCTGAAGCCATTGGATGTGGAGTGTATGAAAGCTCTACATGAGAAGGTCAATATTATTCCTGTGCTGGCCAAAGCTGACAGCCTCACACAGACTGAAATCAGGATCAAGAAAAGCAGGGTGAGACATGAGGGAGACTGTAACTGTGATCTGGAAAACAATCACTGCGCTGCTTCTCTCAATATTCCTCTATTTCCATAGACTCAAACATGAATTACCAATTTCCACACAAAACATGACTTTTCACATCTTTTAACACGCCCAGTAACTTGAGACTAGAAGAAGGTAATCACTAATACTGCCAGACGACTGAAATGTTGAGCAGTACCTATGTGTGGCCCGGTCAGTATAGATTCTGAGTGAATTGGATAAGTACAGGATAAAGATCTACCAGTTCCCTGACTGTGACTCAGATGAGGAGGAGGACTTCAGGAGACAGGACATGGAGCTGAAGGTGAGAGCTGGCTCATAGTGGTGTCAGTCAAAGTTGATCCACATCTAGTTCAGCAGTCAGCACTGTGGCATTGTCTGACTGTCTGATATCTGAGGTTGGCAGGTGATGGTGATACTCATATTGTGTGCTTTGCTTCCATCTTTCTTTCTCTTCTGTTCTTCCCCTCTCCATCCCTCTCTCTGTCCTCCGCCTCGTCCTCTCTCTTGCTGGCTCTTCACCCTATCTCTCTCCTTCCCTCTCTCAGAGGAGTATTCCGTTTGCTGTGATAGGCAGTAACACTGTGGTGGATTGTAACGGCAGGAGGTTCCGTGCCCGTCTCTACCCCTGGGGAGTGGTGGAAGGTGCATAGCAGAACACATACACAGTCACAATTTCTATGTTTTCCTATGGCTGTCATTCTATTTGAATAACCTTTAAAGGTTTGAATAACCTTCTTCCTGTGCTGATGGTGTGTGTTGTGTTGGCAGTGGAAAACCCAGCCCACAGTGACTTTGTGCACCTGAGGAACATGCTGGTGCGGACACACATGCAGGACCTGAAGGACATGACCCAGGACGTACACTATGAAAACTATAGAGCCCAGTGGCTGTGCAACAACCAATGCACTGATGAAGTAAGCGCGCGCACACACACACACACACACACACACACACACACACACACACACACACACACACACACACATCCTTGTTTTATCCTTGTAAAGTGTGTTGAGTCGTGAAATGCATTTAAAACAGGAATTTGATTATATGTATAATATTACCTGTAAATGTACATTAATAGAAATGTACTTAATACTGTATTACAAGATCTACAATGGCTTATAGGAATTTCTAACCTTTTAGAGCATTTGCTTGTTTGAACATGTATCATTTATCAATTCTTTTCATCATCTCCTAGGATTATGACTTCTGACACTTTTCAATCTGACCCAGGAGGCTTTTGGTATCAAAGTATCCTTAGTATGATGCATTCACGGCTGCTGGAATAAAATCAGAAGCTAAATAAAATCTGCCTTTTTCAATGTATATACAGTGCCTTCAGTAAGTATTTACCCCCCTGGACTTTTTCCACATTTTGTTGTGTTACAACCTGACTTTAAAATACATTTAATGTATGTTTTTTGTCAGTGAAGTTATTTTTTAGAAATGTTTTCTAATTAATTAAAAATGAAAAGCTGAAATGTCTTGAGTCAATAAGTATTCACCCCCTTTGTTATGACACTCCTAAAATTAGCTCAAATGCAAAACTGTCATCAACAAGTCACTCAGTAAGTTGAATTGAGTCCATCTCAATTCAAGGATTGCAAGGAGTGCAAGGATAACAGTTGTAATGTGATTTCAGAATTAATATCTTTGTTTTCATAGGGTCTCTGATTATACACTGTGGTCTATATAAGTGGTCTATATACGAGTGGCCAAAGAGAATCCCTTAATGAAAAATCTATTTCACATCTATAGTTGTGTTTGCAATAATGAATTCAAGTGATACAACAAATAAAGTGGCTGGAAATGTGTTTATTTTGTTTGACTACAAAGCATTAAGTTTAGTGCAAATCCAGCACATGCAATGCAGTTTCTGCACCATCCCTAGTGTGAAGAATAGCGGTAGCTGCACCATGTTATGCTTGTCACCTACTGGGACTAGGGAGTTTGTCAGAATCAAGAGAAAATTATGAAATTTCTTCAGTTGGTAGTGACAGCCTAATCCACAGTGTGTAATTGATGACCCCGTATCAGTGGGCAGCTTCTGTATGCTCCGAATCCCCACGCATTACCTCAGTCCACCGCAATCAAAGTGTGCCTTGCGCAGCGTCTGTCTATCCACACTTTATTGATATTAGTAATTCTTCTAGCGTTATCGCCGTATTACCAAAAGAGAAAGTGCTTCTTGTAGATTAATCAGCATTGCCATTTACACAATTCCGCACGAAGGAAGTGTTTTAACGGATACGGGATCCACCTGTCGTCCGATGACAAGTTGGCGACATGGACCACATGTCTTCCCCAGTCAGGTTTCGCAGCTTCAAAAGAGGTAACGTTCTACCTTAGAAATGCGGCAACTTGTGCCTTTTACACGGTGTGTGATGTGAATTGATATAGGGCTACTGAAAAAGAGTATTAAAACAATTACCTCTAGCTTTAAAACCATAAAGGCCTTTTCCTAATGTCTCTGGCGAAGTGTTTTGTGCATTGTGTATATGTAATTAACATTAAACCGTAGCCTTACCATACCAATGAGGCCTAATCATCGTTGTATGCCTACTCATAAATCGATAATTTATAGATGAATATTGGTAAATGTTCAAAAGAGTTTATCAAAATGAACTCCTTATTGGGGAAAACAGAACCTTTTTCTCCCCATTGATGTGTATTCTCTACCCTCTTCCTTCTGGTCTCTAATCTGCACCCTGTTCAGACAATGAGGTAGGACCTTTGGCTACACAAATGTTTTCATAATAGTCTAATCTGTATAGTAGATTGTGTGTGTGTGTTAGATTTAAACTTCCAACCCCCCACCCTGTTACTGGAGATCAGAGTATTAGGTAGGGTTAAGCCTGCTGCAGGGGTTTGTGGGTAATGAGAGGTGACAGGTAGGACGTTGGGCCTGTTATGACCAGGCTGATAGCCTATTAAGGGGACTGGGGGTGCTCATTCTCCTCAGCTCCCTCTATTTCATCCAGACACAAGGGAGAATGAGCAAGATTGTTTGTCTAAGAGAGGCACACTGACAGTGCTGTGATTGACAGGCTGTAGAGTAACTTATGTAACTGTTGCATAAATTGCTCTGTAGGTTAGAGTTGATCTGCATCTGTGTGTGAGAGAGAGATGTTTGTGGATGTTTGTTGGACAGTATGAGTTAGCATAACATTTTTGTCATTGGCACACTTTTCATGACAGGGTAACATAGGAGATTAGATGCATCAGTCTCCATCATAGTGAGCTGGAACCTGCACTTGTTAGCAACCAGTGAGAGAGAGGGAGAGAGACAAAGAAAGAGAGTGATGCTAGATTATGTTCACTACTAGTACTAGGCCCAATTTGAAGCCTCCCACTTTCCTGATGCTCATACTGGTGGTGCGATAGTATGGAGTCTATGTCCTCCTCACCCTGCCTGCTCTGTTTTGCCTTGCTGCTCCTAACCTGCTTAGCCACATGGATACAGTGCTCTCTAATGACATAATGGAATCATAATAGGGGTGCTGGAATCAGTTTTTAAGTGGGGGGACCTCCCCCCCCTCTCTTCCAAGTTCAGGGGTCATGTGTGAAGATGGGGTAAACTAATATACCAGGAAGCATATGCTTGGCCATTTGGGAGTCAGGTGAAAGAAGTGTGGTGGAAGTGTCATGGGGGATTTGTTATCACCAGTTGATCAAGGAGAGGAAGCCATTGAAGACTATTGTGTCCCACCCCATTAATTAGTGTATAAGTCTAGTAGTATAAGTCTCGGTATTCATGAATGGCCTCCTCTCCTCATTCCCACCCATATGTGGCCACTGAGAGAGAGCAGGTTACATGAAACCAACATGGTCATTTCATCATCCCAGGTGTGATGATCTATTTGTTATGTTATGGATACCCTAGAAAGTGTTCTATTACTCCCAAAGAGTCAGACGCCAGTGCTCTCATTGACATATAGCATCTCTCTGTGCTGTCCCAGTTGTCCATAGAGGACCCAGAGGATGCAGAGCTGGCCTACACGATGAGAGACCTGCCGCCTCCTCCCCGGGCTGGAGAGCAACACGCACTACCAGGCCGGCAGACCCCCATCATCGACCGGGAGCCCGAAGGAACTGCGATTGGGACTGGGCAACCCCCTAAAGCCCCCGGGTCGCCCTTACTCCCCCGCCCCACCCCTTGCACCCCCTCCAGTGCACCCTTGGTCCCTCCCAGGCCGAGCCGTGCCCCTCTAGAGACAGAGTTTCAGTCCCTGCAGCATAGGAGGTACCAGCTGTCCTCCCGGGGCTCCCTGGACTCCCCCCTCAGCCCCTCAATATCACGCAGCTCCTCAATACCACGCAGCCCCTGGGGGCGCTTCGACCCCTACGACTCTGCTGAGGTGGGTGAGAGGGGATGATGTGGGCTGCGTTTGTGTGCGGATATTCTGGGCCGGGTGTGTGTGAAATCATCTCATACTGTATTCCTCTTTATCCCCTTACAGGACCAGGATAAGGAGTATGTGGGCTTTGCCACTCTGCCCAACCAGGTCCACAGGAAGTCAGTAAAGAAGGGTTTTGCCTTTACACTCATGGTAGCAGGTGAGAGATCTGTTAAGCATTATCGCTGTACAAACTTTAACTTTTACTAGTCCACTGGTCGTTTAAGCTGTTCATCTGTCATTACGACTATAATGATCTCCTTCTCTCTCTAGGGGAGTCTGGTCTGGGTAAATCCACTCTGATCAACAGTCTGTTCCTCACAGACCTCTACAAAGACAGGAAGGTGCTGAATGCAGAGGGTGAGACTGGCAGATTCTTCCTTCAGGGTTAGGGTTACCTACCACACAGTGCTTTGTTCGGTATTGACATGTAACATGAT
Source organism: Argentina silus (assembly GCF_951799395.1). Lineage (NCBI taxonomy): Eukaryota > Metazoa > Chordata > Actinopteri > Argentiniformes > Argentinidae > Argentina > Argentina silus. Next base: position 6,800,156 of record NC_139656.1, on the reverse strand, counting down.
TGTACAGGTTGATGTATGAAATTGCTTCAAATTGAGCGGATGCTTTGATCTCACATGTGCCTTTCTCTCTTTGTGCCTGTGCCTCTCCCTGTGCCTGTGCCTGTGCCTGTCCCTGTGCCTGTGCCTGTGCCTGTCCCTGTGCCTGTCCCTGTGCCTGTCCCTGTGCCTGTCCCTGTCCCTGTCCCTGTGCCTGTCCCTGTGCCTGTCCGTCCCTGTGCCTGTGCCTGTGCCTGTCCCTGTGCCTGTGCCTGTGCCTGTGCCTGTGCCTGTGTGTCTGTAGAGCGGATCACACAGACGGTGTACATCACCAGAAACACCATAGGCATCGAGGAGAAGGGAGTGAAACTCAGACTCACCATCGTAGACACACCAGGCTTCGGAGACGCCGTCAACAATAAAGAGAGGTGTTGTTGACCTGATGATAATGATTCGTATCTACAGTATCACTTGTGCCTTTCTCAAACCCATAGCTCTTTACATTGTGTGATAACTCTTGGTCTTATGTGCTTTCTCTGTAGCTGGAAGGACGTAGAGGACTACGTCGACCAGCAGTTTGAGCAGTACTTCAGAGATGAGAGCGGATTAAACAGGAAGAACATCAAAGATAACAGAGTCCACTGCTGCCTCTACTTCATTTCCCCCTTTGGCCACGGGTAAGAGGCCTGACACCCACCCACACTTCACACAGTTACATTACACACATGCTCAAACTACACACACTCACACAACTGTATATGTTTTGTGTGTGTGTGTGTGTGTGTGTGTGTGTGGGTCCTCAGTCTCAGGCCGTTGGATGTGGAGTGTATGAGAGCTCTACATGAGAAAGTCAACATTGTGCCTGTTCTGGCCAAAGCTGACAGCCTCACACCCACGGAGGTCCGCAGGATAAAACTGAAGGTAAGAGACTACTCACACCTGGCCGGTCACCCAAAATACGCACACTTGGCCACACACACATGACCACTGTAGGAACTCTGGCCCTCCCCCGACCTGCATCGCCACCTGAGTATGCCACTCCGAGCTTCGGAAGAGGGATTCGATGCATTCAAGACCGCGGCAGGCTCCTTTATAGACGGGAAGAGATGTAAGGAGTTAGCGCCTTCGGGAGGAATCAGATTGGCGGCGGCCTCGAGTGTGGCTCATAAGAGCAAACAGGATAAGCCTAAGAGGGGGTTTATTGAACCAGAGGGTCGAGAAGATGATGGGGTTACCACCTAGCCACTCACTTCAAACACACACCCGTCACCCCTTTGCTGACCTTTCTCTACATTTGCTATTTGCTAACACTGTATGTTGTTTCTAGTTGTTGTACGGTATACCCATACTCTATACATTTGCGATGCTCTTTTATTGCTGTTCTATATCTGCGTTATAATGCTAGTCTATACCTGTGCTGCTGTGTGTGTGCGTGTGTCTGTACAGATCCGAGAGGAGATTGAGCATTTTGGGATTAATATCTACCAGTTCCCCGAGTGTGACTCTGACGAGGATGAGGAGTTCAGACTGCAGGACCAGCAGCTCAAGGTGAGGCCAGCAGCGGTCAGTGGGGCGTAACATTCAGAATGCTGCAGATAGAAATGTAATGTGTAGATCTGACATACCTCTCTATCATGAGAGAAGATGTCATGTCTGTTTTATCTCCCTGAACATTCTGTAATGTTGCGCTCTGACTCAGCGGTGGGGGGGCTAGAGGGGTGTTTGTTGGGGGATGTGTGTGTTGTTTTGGAGTTCTTTCATGTTCTGTTTTATACTTTATGCTCCTCCCTCCTCTCATGATCATGTGGCCCCATATCTCTCTCTCTCTCTCTCTCGCTCTCTAGGACAGTATTCCATTCGCAGTGATTGGCAGTAATCTGCAGATGGAGAGCAAAGGCCGCAAGTTCAGGGGCCGTCTCTACCCCTGGGGCGTGGTGGACGGTACAACACAGACACACACACACGCCACAAATCCTCATGACAATGAATCTGACTTATCAATTGTTTTCAGTACTTTTCAAATCGAGTTTTAATACAGTTCCTGAAATGACCAAATGAAAACGTGGGGCTTTTCATTGGTATGGATGTGTCAGGGTTTCTTAAGGTTGTGCGTTGTGTTGGCAGTGGAGAACCCTGCTCACTCAGACTTCCTGATGCTGAGGAACATGCTGGTGAGAACACACATGCAGGACCTGAAGGACGTGACACGAGAGACGCACTATGAGAACTACAGAGCCCAGTGTATCCAGAACATGACCCGCATGGTGGTGCAGGAGAAAAAACGCAGGTGTGTAGAAACATACATTCTCTCACACAACATTTACGTTTACATTTACGGCATTTAGCAGACGCATTTATCCAAAGCGACTTACAACAAATACATTTGTCTATGTAAGTGAATCATCTATCCATCAGTCATCATAAGAAAAATTAATCTATGCTAGGACCAGGGGCCATTGGCAGTCACAATGCTAGAAGATTTTTGGGTAGTGACTCTGCAGTCATGACATCAGTGGGAAGCTCGTTCCACCAGCGGGGTGCCAGGACAGTGAAAACACAACACAGAAACATTTACAAACTGTACAGTATTACGTGTGTGTGTGTGTGTGTGTGTGTGTGTGTGTGTGTGTGTGTGTGTTAGTCTGCGTGATAAGATTCAGTCGGAGAGTGGGGATTTCCCCCTTCCCTTGGCCCCGGTTGACAGCCAAACAGAGAGAGTCATCTGGGAGAAAGATGAAGAGGTGAAACACACACAACACTCTCATTAAGACCAACACCTTAGACCGCAATATATAGTACTGTATCTAGAAAACTTGATCCCATGTATTCCTCTCTGCCTCTCTCTCCCTCTACTCTCTCTGTCTGCAACCCTCCTTCCCTTCTTTCTCTCTCACTCCCTCATTCTCTCTCCTTCCCTCCTCTCTCTCTCTAGCTGAGGAGAATGCAGGAGGTTTTGGAGAGGATCCAGGACCAGATGCAGCACGGCCAGAAAGGAGGCTACTGATTACCCACAAGCCCTACCCGCCTCCACTATTTCCCTTTCCTACCTTTGAAGCATCAGAGGGGCACCTTATTCCAAATGGACCCCCAGCCCTTTCCCCCTAGACACTTGAGTAGATCTGAGAAGAAGGATAGGTGTAAGCAATATGGCAAATGTCCCAGCCCAGCTAGAGGTAAACCAGATGACAAGGTGGTTGCTTATACCCATTCCAATCCTCTCAGATCTACACAACTGCCCAGAAGATGGGGGGGGGGGGGGGGGGGGCTAGCATCATGGAAATGAAAGGACAAAAGGCAGAAGACAGGAAAGAAGGGAGGAGATAAACAAAACAGGGAAGGAAGAGATATGACATCCTCACTCACCTTATTGGTCATTTAGCCTTCTAGGTAACTAAAGAGACAAGACAAGGAAGGATTCGTCCTTTGACTGTTCAGATCGCTAATGTTTCTGTTGCTTTGTAAGAGGAGGTGAAATAAAGAAATGCTGGAGAGTGTGCTGTTGTTGCAAAGTCTTTATTGCTTCCAGACCTGTGTTGGTGTCGGGTGGCAGCCTGAACTAACATGGTGACTTGCTATAGATGAAAACGTAACGTTTAGTGGATCTGAAATGAGAGCATTGACAACTGAGGATAGAGAAAGAAGAGGCACAAACAGTGTTGTAAATGTAATAAGATTTATTAAGAATCTTCATTATTATTTTTTCAGCATAATTCTTCTCATCATTAATGTGTTTTCATTATTGTTGTTATTTTAAACATAGTGGACAGTTAGATCTAAAAGGCAGCCCAAAATGTACAGGCGCTATATAACTTAAACTTTCTCCATAGGGAAAACATCTGTTTTTATATTCATATATAATATCAATGTAGCATGAGGTCTAAGATCCCGCCCACATCATACATTATTGTACATGGTCCCAGAAATAAAGAAACTTACAAAATCAACATTGAAACAGAAACTAAACAGCAATCTACATGCAAAAACAGGCAAGGGTAAAATCTTAAAATACAGACACGTATATGCAAAAACGTGCATACAATCACACGTATACAAAAACATACATACACATATTAGAAAACTCAAATTAAGAGAAAATAGCACTTTTTTTTTCAGTTTTTTACTTTTTCTCTCCACATCTCAGTCTCTCCTCACACAGGAAAACTTAAACACAAAGAAAAATGACACAGTGCTTTTCTCACTCATTGTGTGTGTGTTTGTTTGTGTCAACAAGGTTGTCACAGTGTTCAGGCTGAAGCCAAGTGTTCTACACATGATTACACATTCACACCATATATCACTTTGTATAAAAAAACCCTCTGACACACATACATACACTCCAACATGCACAGGGCAAATGCTACAAAATAAACAGAACCATGCACCAGGTACAGTAGGTTTAACCATATTGTATAATATAAAACATACTGAATAGTCATACACACAGTGAAAACAACCTGTAGGACCTTATGACATTGCTTACATACATAATGTAACTGATGGTGACTAGAACACACTGACATACACACAGGCTGGCAAAAGGGCGTGTCGTGTAACAAAACACGCGCATGCACGCACGCACGCACACGCACAGACACACACCCTCTCACTTTCTCACTCTCACACACACTGTGAGTATGCATTGTACTCTCTACTGCCCCAAGTGCTTATACCAGTATGAGGTGGCTGTGATGTGGCAGCAGAGGGGGCTATTGGGATGTAGTAGAGAGACTAGGGTCTCTTTCTTTCTTTCTTTTTCTCTCTCTCTCTCTCTCTCACACACACACTCTCACACACACACTCTCTCTCACACACACACACACACACACACACTCTCTCTCTCTCTCTAACACACCCAAGTGACATCATATCACAGAGACAATGACCACTGGGCATTTGTCTCATCCAAATGACATTATTTGATACACAGTACTACATGACAGAACTACTGCAATGCTCTGATCTCACATGACTTTCTCTTAATATTTCTGTTGTCGTAATGTTTTTTTAAACGAATGAAGAAATGAATAAGTGAATGTACAGGTAGCACCCCTGATGCCTGAGTGAAGATTCATTTTTATCTTAGTGCTTCTGAGGAGGGGAGAAGAGAGGGGGAATGAAAGAGAATTAATGTCTGCAGCAGAGACACATTACAGTCACGTGTGTGTGTGTATGTGTGTGTGTGTGTGTGTGTGTGTGAGTGCTCACACCAATGGCCTTGTGGGATTGTTCACCCTGCACATGATGTGGGTACAGTAGAGTAGGATGAAGTAGCCCCTAGACTCTGATCTAAGGTTAGTTCATGGTTAAGATTAGAATTGGGGACGGGTAAACTGATCCTAGATCTGTGCCAACAACAGACGTGGTAGTAGGAGTCGTCCACAAGAACAGTTAGTCTTTTTTGTTCATTTGAGTCCACAGAGAATAAGTTCATATCTGTCAGGAATGTTCTGGTGTTGCTGTTAGAAACTCTGTGAAAGTCTGATCCTGGTGGTCTTTCAGTCCCAGTGACGATCAATGGTTCAGCTCTTTCTCCTGCTCTCCTTCCTCCTCTCCCCTCTTTAGTCCTACTGCTGTTTAACAATGCTTTAGCTCTGTCTCTCCATCTCTCCATCCCTCCTTCCCTCCTGCAATTCTTCTCTCTCGCTCTCTGTCTCAGGCCAGTTTGAGCGTGCTGACGGGGAAGGGCGGAACGGTCACCATGGTGACGGGGTTGAGGACGGTGGTCTGTCCCATAAGCTGGGGATGGTGGTGGTGGGCCAGCACAGTCGTGGGCTTCCCCAGGGACGAGCTCCCCTGGCTGGGCACGGCCGCTCCGTTCATCTGGCCCCCGTTAGCATGGGGGTTAGCCTGGACGTGAGGCAAGGTGTGGTGGGTGAAGGTGTGGGTGATGTGACCCACCATAGTAGACTGGGAGACAGACACCCCCTGGGGGTAGAGACCTGGGAGGTGGGGCGGTAAAGGACCCCCCAGGTGGGCTACAGGGTGTACGGTGATATGTCCAATGGGCTGAGCAGTCATTGGCTGATGGGCAGCGGCGGCGGTCGTTATCGGCTGAGGGGTGGAGGAGGCGGGACCAGGAGAAGGAGCGATGTGTGTCAGGTGTTTGTGATTGGCTGGAAGGACGTGATTGACAGCCTGGATGACAGACGGGTGGGACACGGCATGGGATATGACAGACTGAACATGGACGGTGGGAGGGTGGAGAGGGTGGGACATAGGGGCAGGGGCTATGGCCTGAGGTGGAGGGGGGCCAGAGGGGGACACGGTGGTCAGAACGCCAGAGAGGGTGGGGGATGTGTGCTGGATTGACAGGTGAGGAGTGAGTAGTGATTGGGCCTGCAGGATTAGGGGAGGGGGTTTGGGCATGGAGGAGGGTGGAGGAGGGGATATGTCTTCATCAATATCCTGGTCGAAGATATCCTCTCCTTCTGAAAGATAAGGAGAGAGATTACTTATTCGTAGGACTTTAGTCTGTATGTGTGTGTGGCTGTGTGTTCGCGTACATATGTGTGTGTGTGTGTGTGTGTGTACCTGAGGCTGTAGAAGTGGAGGCCTGGTCGTCCTCTGGTTGGACAGTCTGTCTGAGGACTCGGTCTATCTCGATGACATCCATACACTGGCTCAGCTCGTTCTTCAGCTCGGCTAGTCTCTGCTGGGTGGCGATCTTCTCCCTGGCCAAACGCTCCATCTCATGTTCATACTCCTTCTCCTTCCGCTTCAGAGTCTAAGGGGGAGACAAACTTATCATGAGAGACGCACACACACACACACACACACACACACTCCTTATCCTCTTATTCCTTCTCCTTACCCTTTATATTCTGAATGAGGAAGTGGGGCAGATGCTTTAGCCACCGAATTAAGAGAAAGTTAAATATTGCATGGCCAAATCAACTCAAATTAACTTTCTGACTTGGTTGGTCGTTACTTGGAGGTGATTTGGCCATAAATGTTGAACTGTCTCTTGATCCCACTCACTCGACTATAAGTTGTAAAAAAGTGAACTACCCCTTTAACCCGCTCTGAGCACAAGCCTGGGTTGTGGTTAGAAAGAGTTTCTAATCAACAATAGAACTCCCTCAGAGTACTATTCATCCTAGTTCCTACACACACCCACACACACCGACCCACACCCACACCGACCCACACCCACACACACACACACACACACACACACACACACACACACACACACACACACACACACACACACACACACACACCTCTGTGTCACTCTGCTACAGTAATTTCCTGGAAATCATCGCTATGACAGGAGAGGGTGGAGTCTGAAGAGAGTAAACATTCCAAAGCTCCTGTTCTAGCCAATCACATCAGCCAAACGCCCCAACCGCGTCAGCTGACAACAGATTACCATAAAGTATGTGTGTGTGTGTGTGTGTGTGTGTGTGTGTACCATGAGACAAAAAGCCCTCCACATGGTGAGAAAGAGAGAGGAGTAAAAGAGTAATGTCATTAGCGAGGGAATGAAGGAAAGACAGAGAGAGAGAGGGAGGGAGGGAGGGAGGGAGGGGGAGCAGTAGTCACGCAGACAAATGGCTCGCTGACCCAGTTTTGATGTTGGTCAGCTGACACAGGAACACCAGAACAGGCAAAGAGGACGAGAGGCTAAAGACCTTAACACAGATTACTACAGAGAGAGAGAGAGGGGGGGGGAGAACGAGAGAGGGGGAGAGGGGAAGAAGAGTGGGAAAGAGAGAGAGCATATGGGGCCACATGATCCTACTACAGGACACTCAGTTGAGTGAGCAAATCTGTTTACTCTCTGCAGTCCGCACGCCAGGCCAGTTTCCCTCCCCACCCCTCCAAACACACTGCACTCTAACCACTTCCACCAGCCACCCTAAACCCTTCTAACTCTAAACAAACTCGACTTCTTCTTTCAGCAGACCTGTGTGTGTGTGTGTGTGTGTGTGTGTGTGTGTGTGTGTGTGTGTGTGTGTGTGTGTGTGTGTTTTTCTGCTCCAGTGATCAGGATTAGCCTGATCTGGGTCCGTCTGGGTGCAAGTCTGCCGCAAATCCCAGCTCAACACAGCATAACACACAACTAGACACACGACTAAAACCCCCCATTCTCTTTACATCTCAGGTGAAACAGAAGGCTGGGTCTATTCTCCACTATACATGCTTGTCGTATAGCTCTGATCATGACTGGATACCACAATACGACAGACTAACAATATAGTGTGTGTGTGTGTGTGTGTGTGTGTGTGTGTGTGTGTGTGTGTAATGCACATCTCATCTCATCGTCTTGTGTCTCAAACACACCAGACACAACCAGTGAGTCCCCCAACAAATCACCACGGAAACAGCTGCCACCCATAGCTGTTTCCTTGGCAACAACATCCACATGGATTTGGGCACTTGAGCAGGAGAGCGTAGTATAACAGTCTACAAGGAGGGATCTAATTGGATGATACAAAGAGGTAATTCCACATAAGGGGTGATGTGATTGAGTGTTTTCCAGTCTGGTGCACCACCTCTCCCTCCATCCCCCCACTTCCATCTTCCTCCTACCCCCTCAATGGTTCCCTGGACACCCATCCCCCCCTCCTCTCTCTCTTCCGTTCATCTTCCTCCTCCCCCCATTCTCCATCTATCACTAGGGTGGTGGTGGTGTCCTGGCCACAACCTCCCATCGAGGTGCCAGTAACAAGGTGTGGTGTGCTGTCCTGTTTGCTACAGTAACGCTCCTCAACCTTTCTCCGTGGCCTTCATCATCATTATCTTTCTCATTTTTGACTGGTTTTGTCTGCGTTATTGCTGTGATAGAGGTGCAATGGGCTCCTGGGAGCAGCCAGGAAGCACACAAACGCACGGTACATGGACGCACAGACACAAACATATATTCTCGCATCATACAGACAAACAGTGAGGAACAGGACCTCCTGCAGTGCATTGACCACCTGCTGCCTGTCTCCATGGTTACAGAGTGTGCTAAAGGCCAGAGACCAGAGGCAGGGGGGAGACAAGACATGAGAGAGAGAGAGAGAGAGAGAGAGAGAGAGAGAGAGAGATACAAAGAGAGGGAATGAAAACGGGCAGGGAGACAGAAGGGGATAGAGAGAGACAAAATGAGAAAAAGCGAGAGGTAGAGCCACCATCACTGCTCAACAGCCCCCTCTCATTGCCGTGGAGACAGATCTCCCCTCAGATGATCTGCTGGCCATGTGCAGCAGCAGCAGCTGAACAGCACGCTCACTGTGTGTCTCCCTCTCACACTGCTGTGAGGGAGGGGGGAGGAGGAGGGGGGAGGAGGGGGGGTGACGTCACCAGACTCGCGCTAGCCATGTGCTTATAGCTCACGTGGCCCGCAGAGGGAGGGAGAAAGAGAGAGCGGAGGAGAGAGAGAAAAAAGGGTGCAATTGGAGAATGGAGAAGGAGAGAGAGAGAGAAAGGAAAAGTAGACAAGATGGATATGGAGAGATATTGTCTACAGATACCTTTAGAGAATAAAATCTCGACATTCAGGTTGAGTCAGTTTAAATCAATGATTTTAGGATTGGCCCTATTATCAAATATGGTGATATTTGGAACAAATCGTGATATTGTCATCTTAGACAATAGTCTGTAAAAGTGCTTAAAATACCAGACGTGCATAACTACAAGTGCAGTCTAGCATTGAAGACATGTCTCTTTGTTTCACCAGACTATTTACACTATGCACTGTAGCTCTGTCTTACTTCAACAATATTATCGTATATAGTGACATTTTCTAAAGTAGTATCAAGGCTAAGAAAATGTGGATATCGTCCACTATCAATCTTCCGCCGTAGACAAAAGACCCATGTCTTTAGGCTACATCTTAACGGTCCCTCCTAAAGACCTCTTCACCCCCTCCTAAAGACCTCTTCACCCCCACTCCCCTCTGTACAAGTTTCTCTCCCATTAAAAAAAAAATCCTTCTTCTAGCATTGTGACTGCCTATGGCCCCTGGTCTGACCATTGATTACTTTATCTTATGATGACTGATGGATAGATGATTCACTGACTTCAACAAATGTATTTGTTGTAAGTTGCTTTGGATAAAGGCGTCTGCTAAATGCCATAAATGTAAATGTCCGACCCTAACCGATCTTACTGTTGAGTTAATGTGTTAAGCTAAAGATGAGTGGTTTCAGACGGAGAAAGGAGTATGTTGCTGACCAGCAATCCAACTTGATACCACCAACCAGTGCAAAGCCACATCATGGGCACACACACACACACACACACCAAGAAGAATACACACATACAAATGTACACACACTTCCCCCACCACTCTAGGCCAAACAACAATTACTACAGTGGGCTGCAGTGTCTGTTGGTTTTAAGACAACATCTGGTGAAGCCAGATGAGTGGAGCATCTGACAAATTGGTGTCCAATTGGCTAAAATGACTAATCATGAACCAAGGGCAACTGAAACCCAGCAAGCACTGCATTGCAGACCTTGAGTATCAGACTCAGCATTACTGCACAAATAATACCTTAGAGATATCCAGACACTCTATAAGCAGATTCCTCAGCATTCAGTGGAAAATGAAAATGCAACATTGGCAAAATGAATGGGGAAAATTGAGGGAATTCGGGGGGAACGTACCTGTATGTAGCGCAGGGCGCTGCGGAGGACGCTGAGGTTGGACGTTTTCTTCTCGTCCACGTTTGGAACATTCTTCTTCAGTGTCTCAAAACACTCCTTGAGGTGTGCTCGCCTGGAGAGAGGGAGGCGAGGAGGAGAGCTTTTAGAAACAGTTTGACAACATGTTAGTTTGCTCCTGCTATTTTGACGGCAGGATCATGAAAAAAAACGGTCTGCGGACACAGGGCGTGTGTGAGTGTGCTCATCTTGACCAACCTGTTCTTCTCCAGCTTGTTGTGCACCTCTCTGGTTCCCGCTCTGAAACACAGACAAAACTATCAATTAATAAAGATATAGAGCGAGAGACAGACAGACTCTTTCATCATAAACACAAAAACAATCACAAGATACAAAGGGGCGTGTCTTTTACGAGCTACTGCAGAGACAGGCGACAGCAACCAGCGATCACAGATCTCTGTCTACACGATGGTCGTTGTCTTGTTATTTGATCTCTTGATCTCTGGGATGATTTCATCATGTGTGCTACTTTTAAATCATTCAGTGGTTAGATATGCCTCTCCCTTTTACTCTCTTTTCTCTCACCCTTTTCTGTCTATGTTTCTCTCTCTCTCTCTCACACACACACACACACACACACTCACACACTCACCCTCCTGGTCGTCTCTTCATGTCCATCCCTCTCATGTCCTCCATGGACATTCCATTGGGACGAGATTGAGGAGGCGTTGTTGGCTGGGGAAGCAATGCATGCTGGGACCCGGCGGCAGTGGTTTTGATGATGGAGGTTGGGTAAGGAATCTGAATCTGAGGCTGTGATTGGATAGGACTGCTGCCAGTCTGAGGCGTCAGCACATTAGGCTCTGCCTTTACCTGGGCAGCGCACATCAGATGGTGTGGGATTGGTTGATGCTGAGGGGGGGGGGAGCCCTCCTTTACCGGTGAGTTGATGTTGAGTGAGGTTGCCGTGGCCGCAATTGGTGTGACAAGTGGAAGGGGCGGTACTGATGCCGTTGCTGTGACGACAGGGACCATGGGGATGACAGCAATTGGGACTTGAGGGGGAGGGAGAGAGGGAGGTGGTGGAGGAAGAGGGGCAGGAGAGGGGTGCTGGTGCTGACGAAGGGAATCTTCTCCCCATGTGACATGGTTGATTCTGATTGGCTGGGCTGGAGAGGTCACGACCTCTACTCGCCTCGATTCTGCCTCTCTGCTGAAGAGACTCGCCGTGTCTCTACGTTGCTCTTCCTCTGTGAAAGAGGAGAGGAAGAACAGAAGGAAAAGCGATAGAAGGGGAAGAGGAGAAAAGGATGAAGCAAAGAGAAAGATGAGGAGGATGACGGGTGAGAGGAAAGGATGAGAAAGAAAGAAGATAAGGGACGGGGGACGGAGAGAAGAGAAAGAGGAGAAGATGAGGGTTAGACATGTGGAAAACTGCCACCTAAATTTCATCTAAGGATACAAAATGAAATGCAGTCTGTGAAATAGGGATTGCCTGGTTTCACAATCTGTTCTTTAAAAAAATGAAGACACACACACACACACACACACACACACACACACACGCACACACGCACACGAGGGATGATGTCATCCGAGAAGGAGACAGACCAGTGGGACGTGAGGAAAGGGTTTGTGTCTGAAACCGTACATCTGTGCTCTGACTGGCTTAAGTCCCTACATCTGCCCTGTGATTGGACTGTTTGGTTGTCAAGGAGTGTCCAGAGAGCCTTTACTCCAGCACTGTGATAGGTCAGATTGTTGAATGGGGAGGGGTAGGTTGTCAAGGAACAACTGAGCTGTGTCATTTAGAGCTGGCGCCATGACAACACATGGCAGTGCATCATTACACACCAAACACTGCGGTGCTGGCACACATGCACACACGAACATCCATAAATATGGATGCACAGACAATCATACTAAAAAAATCCATGACAACCATGGATACAGCAACATTACAGGCAGAAAATGCCAGTGATTTCTCACACACCAATGCTATGACATACAGAGATCACTTGTGCTTCAGTTTTAGTTATCAAACCAACTTGCAAACACACACAATACGAAAGCAAACTGTGCATAGGTAGAGACAGACACACCTATGCACATGTGGAAGGAGAACACACACTGTCCCTTGACACACACACACACACACACACACACACACACACACACACACACACTATGACCTTGTGGTCATAGTGCAGAGTCCATATGGCAGTTAGTGAAAACTTAACCCGGGCTGCCTTCAGATTCTCTAGCCCTCTCCTCGGACTGTGCACTCATTGACTCCCACACACACATTTAAAAGCTCTGGATTGATGTAATCACGAGCTCGAAGATGGAACTCCCATCACATTTCTCACACCAATCCATTCACTTTAAAATCCATAGGGGGAAATGTAGATGTTTGAGGAGAATGGTAGAGGACCAGATCTTAGCAGAGGACAGAGAGGGAGACTATAGACTACTGCTGGATTGCAACAGCCTTCATTGTGTGATATCCAGGGTGATGATGATTCTACTCCTAGTGATCATATGAGACGGGTGGGAAGGGCAGGCTAGACAACCACACTACAGTTCTCAAAAACCCTGATCCCGCTCTCTCTCTTCGGTATATAAAGAACTCAAGAGGCATGTGGGCTTTGTTCGCAAAGACACACGTGCACACACAGAGTTTCTATTCAGCCATGCTACAGATTGGAAAAGCACGCAAACGTAAATTACATAACTTCTGCATGACGGAGGGGGAGAGGGGGGGGGTTGCCCTACTTTCCTCCCACTGTGACCCGCGCGCCAGTCAGTGGGCTGGACGGGGTGGGGGCGTACGCACGTGGTTGTCAAGGGGCGGGTCCTAGGCCACGCGGTATGCAGTCTATTTGCCGCTAGGGGGGTGTAGATTAACTGACACGTCACCATATTAGTGAAACAAAAAGCCCACGCCAATATCTTATGTGGCGTTAAACATGCCAATTTTACACGGGGAAAACAGTGGTTTACAAATCAGTTTACAAACCCTGTATAAATCAACATCCTGCTGTTATATTTTCACATACGCACACGTTCTCTTGAAGGAAATTACTCCAGCGAACGGGAGTAGGGTAGGCCCGCCCAGGAGTGTCATAAGATAGCTGAGCAATGTCAGAGCATTATGTAAAAACCTCTAGGCTTCTGCCACCGCCCTACCGACCAGACACTGTCCGCTTCAACAACTGATCTGACCTTAAACTAGAGCAAACCGCTTGTTAAAATACTGAGTGCACTACTGTTTTTGCACATCAAAGAGTCTGATCGATTCAGTGCTGATAACAAAGTAACCATGTGATCGGCGATGGTAGTCGCGTTATAGTAACCAGCAACATTGGAAAGGCTACGCGCGACGATCTGTCAGTTGACTGAAGCAAGGTAGCCAGTGGTTTCTCTCTTCTCTTCTCTTCTCTCCTCTCCCCCCACCCCACCCCACCCCACACAGCTAACATAGTAGGAGGCAACAGCAAGGCTATATATAGCAAGGAATTAACCCGGAAACCGAGTTAGAAAAATACCTCCTGTTCCCTTACTGAGAAAGATACAAATATATGCACTGGGCAGAGTAGAGACGATATTACATGCGTTGCATTTCTCTATTATTATCCGATAAAGGGCAACGGATACTGTTCGAAAACGGTGTTTCCCTTGGGCGGATGCATGACCGTTTTATAGTAGCCCCCCTTAACTAAACAAGCCAGTTTCAACGGTAGTTACGATACTGATGTCCTCACTCCCGCAACCCTCCGTTTCCTCTCCGGTAGGCTATACCCCCGCCTTACCACGTGCGATCTGTTGTTGCTGCTGGGCTTGCCATTCCAGATATCTGGCCGCCTCCAGAAGAGTATCGATGCTCATCGCGCGCGCCCCTCACGGTAGGCTACCCGGTCACCCGGGACAGAAGAAAAAAGCGCAGTCGAAGTCCCCAGGGAGTACGTGAGCGCGGTTAACCCAAACACGCACTTTGATTCTACCTCTCTTCCCCTATAAAAGAGTGGGAAATATATCCAGATAACCCCAGATAAATCGTAAAAGAGGGATTGCAACAAGATGGCGATGCGAGCACGGGAATACACAACAAGTCGAATGGCATACCAGGCTGGGCCCGCCCTCCACGTTTCTACCCCTCCCTGTTACTACAAACCCAAACAAAACACGAAAGGGATATACACATTATGTTGGGATGGCAGCAGGATTCAACACCGGGATTATCCCTGCTGCGCGCACTATGGGAGGTACCGTTAGTCCAAGAGTAAACAAAAAATATGTGTTGGTACATTTAAAATCAATCGCTGGAATAACACTGCGCCACATTATTTCTTGGCACTACAAGCGCTGAGGGAGCGATCCGGTCCGCGTGATCCATTCCAATCCACTCTCCGAGTTTTAAAGTCACCCCTGGCCCGCAGCGCATTAAAACATGTCGATGTGAGTGGGCCAATGAGCGATCAGAACAACAAGGCATGGTGCCTGTCCACATGGGCACCCGCTCGGCCCGAGCGCGGCTCATTTGCCTAGCGAGAGCGTGACTAGCAGTCCCGCTGTCTCGGGACCAGACTTGTCAATCACAAGATACAAAGGGGCGTGTCTTTTACGAGCTACTGCAGAGATAGGCGACTGCAACCAGCGATCACAGATCTCTGTCTACACGATGGTCGTTGTCTTGTTATTTGATCTCTTGATCTCTGGGACGATTTCATCATGTGTGCCAATCATTCTGTGGTCTGATATGCCTCTCCTTTTTCTCTCCCCCTTTTCTGTCTATTTCTCTCATCCTTTCCCTTTCCCTTTCACTTTCTCTCTCTCTCTCTCTCTCTCTCTCTCTCTCACTCACTCACACACACACACACAGATCAGATTATTTATCCCAGAGGAAAATTTAGTTTGCAGGCAGGAGTAACATAAAGGCACAAAAAAAAGTTAAAAGTTAAAAACAGACAGCATCATAACAATACAACACTACACCATTCATACTGAGATATATGGCTAGAGAAAACAGATTTTGAGTGTGTGTGTGTGTGTGTGTGTGTGTCTGTGTCTGTGTCTGTGTGACGCAGTCACAGAGGGGTAGCCCCTACAAGGGGGACATAAGCCAAAAGAAAGTGAGGGGACCCAAAGTGGGATTGGGTGGGTGGGTGGGTGTGTGTATGTATGTATGTGTGACTGTGTGTGTGTGTGTGTGCGTGTGTGCTACCTGCATGGTAACAGTCTGTGATTGGATAGAGCCCAGTGGAATACCCTCCACTTTCACCACAGTCTGACTGTCTCATCCAATCAAAACAGTTGCTCAGATGTGCGCAAGGACTGCATTTGCTACACTACACGCTCATGGGAATGCACGCGCGCACGCACACACACACACACACACACACACACACACACACACACACACACACACACACACACACACACAGCAAGATGGCAAGCATATGTAAAATGAACACCAACAGTGCACAGATATATAACCTACAAATGACACAAATCTGTCAAATGTAAAGAAGATGCTGAGGTTTCTGTGTGTGTGTGTGTGTTTGTGTAGGGCTTTCTCTGAGGAAAGACACACACACACTCTCTCTCTCTCTCTCTCTCTCTCTCTCTCACACACACACACACACACACACAGTGTGTGACCCACTTAGAAGTGCTGCATCACTGTCAGATCTACAGAGAGATACAGGGAGAAAGTGAGGGAATTTAACAAGTGGAGAGATGGAGGAAAGAGAGCAAAAAGAGAATGAAGGGAGACAGGGAATATAGTGAGGGGTTGTAAAGACTGAAAGAGGGAAGAAATGGGGAGAGAGGAGAGAACAAGACACAAATTAGTGGAAGGTGGATGGGTAAAAGTGAGACAAGGAGAGAAAGAGTGAGACTATATAGAAATATATTTTGTTTATCAATGAACCTGCTTTTCCTGGGAGATTTCAAGAAAAAATCGTTGCACCTCTTCTTGGATTTGAGGAGATAATTGACTGTGATAACACATACTGCCACTAGAGAGCGACCTTCTGTATCTTTTCAGCTATGTACTTAACACAGTAAGCTGGAGACACACACACACACACACACACACACACACACACACACACACACACACACACACAGAAATCCTTTTGCTGTATCTTCTCTTATAAATCCGTATAGTGCTTCCTCATGGACAGTCACAGAACACAGAACCTATACATTAAAAACCTGTCTGAACATGTGGGTTTTTAGGAAGGTCTTAAAAGAGTGAACACTGTCAGCAGTTCTGACATTGTGGGGGAGAGCATTCCACAGGCGAGGAGCAACAGATGAGAAAGCTTTGTCACCCGTAGTGCAGAGTCTGGTGGAGGAGGAGGCCAAGTCAGTGGAGTGAGAGTCAGTGGAGTGGAGGGAGCAGATGGAGCAATATGGCATGAGGAGCTCAGACAGATAGGCTGGGGTAGAGCCATGTAAGTGAGGAGCAGGAATTTAAAGTCAACCCTTTGATGGACAAGTAGCCAGTGGAGGTCCTGGAGTACAAGGGTGGTGTAATGGCGGCCGGGGGTGGATATGAGGAGACAGGCAGCAGAGTTTTGTACGTGTAGTTTGTTGAGCAGGTGGCAGGGCATTGCAGTCCAAACGTGAGGAGATGAAAGCATGTATGAGTAAAAACCAATTGGGGAGGAAAGCTCTGAAACCATGGCGATCTCTGGTAGTAGCCAAAGTCTCCTGACACCACCTCACCCTCTGTTACTTCTCTGTCAATATTCACATTTCTCCAACTCACTCCTATTCACATGTTCATGTGGTTTTTCATAGGATAGAGGGGAGTGTAAACCAGAATCCAAACTTCACCTGTTTTTATCAGTCTCAGCTTATGAGAGTGAGTGAGTGTGTGTGTGTGTGTGTGTGTGCAGCGCATGAGAGTGAGTTTGTACATGCGTTGTGTTTGTGTGGTGGCTGAAGTAGGCCAATTTGTCTGCTTGGGTGCCTCTGCTGAGAAATAGTGTTTCAGTCTGGGACCAGGGCAGGTGGATTCTTCCTTCATACTTCTTTATCTACAGTGCATTGAGAAAGTATTTTGTTGTGTTATAGACTCAATTTAAAATGGATTGAATTAAAATAATTTGCCATCAATCCACACACAATACCCCAGAATGACAAAGCGAAAAACAAGTTTTTTGAAATTTCAGTAAATTTATTCAAATTGAAATGCAGAAATACCTCATGTACATCAGTATTCAGACCCTTTGCTATGTCATCAACAAATCACTCAATAAGTTGAATTGAGTCCATCTTAATGCAATGATAATAGTTCATGTAATTATGGAATTAATATCTTTGTTTTTATAGGGTCTCTGATTTGCATAGGAATCAATTACACACTGTGTGGATCAGGTTGTCATTACAATATAAGTCTTTTATATAATAATATAATAATATATGCCATTTAGCTGACACTTTTATCCAAAGCAACTTACATT